>NC_142488.1:105584820-105887850 GCF_049115385.1 Moschus berezovskii
TGAATTTCCAGATAAAAATGTAATTTATCCAAATGTAAGGAAAATGTGTTATAAAAGCAATATAATTTAATTTAGAAAATTGGCACTGATCCTCTTCTCATTGAGCATAGATCATAAAATCATAAAAAATCTAATAAGTCATCTCCTACATTTGTTATAACTCAATGTAAAAGAAAAGATTTACAAAAGCATGTGACAAAGACTAATTTTAGAATATCCTAATTTAAACTGTTTTGAAAAAAGAATGTAAACAAGTTTACCTGCATATAAGTAATTTAGAAACACGTTTATAAAATTAATGTCCAAGTCCATCTTAAAGTTTTATAATGCAACTCACCCAAAACAATACACAAACAATTCGGCTTTTAAAAAAAACTAACACCACCTATATAAAATGAAATACTGTCTAATTAACCCAAATTATATTGTGATTTTGGATCATCCAAACATTTAGACAAAATCCTGAATTCACCAAATAAATAAAAATCATCTATTTACTAATGCCACTACACTTTTAGAATACTAAGTAATCTGAAGTAGAAGAGTTATTGTTTAGGATTTTTTAAATTTATCTCATAACATATTAAAAGCCAACAGGTTTAACTAAATTAGAAGAGTCAATCATTCAAACCAAAAGAATATTTGGTTGAGATCTCAGAAACTCTTAACTTTCATCTAACCCTTTTCTCCATGCTCCCTCCTTAGGTCTAAGATGCTAGGAAAAGTGTACCCTCTTGTCGATAGGAACAACCCACTACAGGGATGTTTCTCGTGGAAAAAGGAAGTTTTTCTTGCATTGCTTTCAGACCTAATTGGTTATGAGAAAAACCAAAGGCCATTGCACAATGCTGAAGTAATTTTTTCAAATTTAAAATCTGAAAGCTACTCTTGTCATTTTTTTTCAAAATATGGATGAATTATAAAACATAAAAAATTTATAAAGTGAATTATTTCATGTGATCTATAGGCATTTTTCAATAAGTAATTTAAGTGATATTCATTATGAATATTTGTACCAAAACATGGTGTTCTTAGAAGTTTTTGTAGGCTAATTTTGTACAAATTAACCTAGTATGGATTTTTAAATATGGGTGAATAAACTACATTTAAAAAAGAAAGATGAATTTAGAGAGAAGCAACAAAGAAAACCTATGTAAACACATTTAAAAACAGGACTTGTACCTCAGATGATACTGGCGATTGTGGTGACATATTAGCATTATCACTGTCTTGCTAAAATATAAAAATAAAAACATGAAACATGAAATTAAAATATGAATGATGATTCAGACATGTAAAAGGAAAACTGAAACTACTAAAGGAAGGATCTGGAAAATACTATCCACCACCTTGCCAAAGTGTGGTCTGTAGACCAGTAGCATCAGCATCCTCTGGGAGCTTGCTAGAAATGCAGAATCTGAGGCCCCACCAAAGACCTACTGAATCAGAATCTGTATTTCAGTAAAATCCCCAGGTGATTCATAACCAATTTAAAGTTCTATAAGTAGTATCTTCTTACAGCAAGTATTTTCTTACAAGTTTATTTCCTTTAAATATCACAAATGAAAAACTTTTCTATATTTCTTAGAAAATAGCCACGTTTTAAGATTAAATCCTGATAGGAAATGGCAGCAATATGTTCTAATGTGAGATAGACACATGGACACACACAAAAATTCCATCACCCCAAATAATAACATTTACCTGGAAAATTACATTTATCTAACATAAGCTTAGAAATAATGACAAAGAATTGAACTGCATAAAATACTACTAAATGGTTCATGTTTTTTCTCAATGACTACTACTAAACAAATACAAAAATCTTAACATTTAACCTTGAATATACATACAACATAGAGTATACATTCATCATAAACAAATGATTACTGACTGTCTACTATATGTCAGACACTGGTGCTAGAACCTGGGAATATTGAAACTTAGTAAAATATCATCCACTCAAGGATCTCTCAGTCTAGGGGGAAAATAGATTCACTTACAGAAGCAATACAAACTTCTCAGTACAATAATAGAGCTATGCATGACATATTATTAGGTATAGATAAGGGACACTTTGGGGAAATGGTGGAGCTGATAAGTAAAGGCAAGTTTCCTGAGAAACTAAAAAAACTGAGTAGATGTTTAACAATATTCCAAGATGAGAGGAAAACAAGGACAAAGGCACAGAAACAATAAATGTACGGATGAGTGCAAAAAACCTTGTGCTATGCTGTGCTTAGTAGAAAACCTTGTAGTTCTGTATTTTTGAAGAGTATGAAAGGAAGGTAAATCATGAATTGAAGCTCATGTGGGAAGCCGAAGCTTGATCAAGAACACTGAATTTACCTTCTAAGTGAAGAGGAGACAGAGAAGGTTTCTAAGTAAGGGGATGGCCTGATCATATTTGCATTTGAAACAATCAATGGCAGCAGAGAGGAAAATGGATTGGAGAAAGGGAGAAGATCAAGTATGCTATTGCAGTAGTACAGGCCAGAAATGATAAGGGTTTGTGCCACAGCAGAAATGCAGGTGGGGAATGTATTCAAAATATTTCTGTATCCAAAAAAAAAGAGAGTAGGTTTTACTGATTAGATATTGAAGCATGCAGGACCAAAATGGATTAAACATAAAAAGGAACAAAGAAAGCATCCAAGATGAACCTCTAACCTACAGTACAACACACACTTTTTGGGTGATTCCATATCTTAAAATTAAAAGAGTTTTCAGAAGTCCTGCCAAGTATTCAACATCAAATTAATTACCAATCTGTCCAAACAAAAATACATAGAGTTACTTAAGTATTTATGGTCATGAGACTGTATCATTTTAAAAATGCCAGGCTGTTGTACAAGTTAAATTGATGAGGTATAAAAATTTACAGTAATGCTCAAACTGTAGAAATCTAATTTTAAATGTTAAAACAGTACACAGAGTTGTGAAATGAGATTAATAAGTTTCAAAGGAAAAATCTCAATTGACCACCATGCTGATTTAAGAAGATAAAATATGCAAGAATTTTAATTACAGTTTTAATATAAATAAAATTATTTATATTAAATAAAATTCTAAGACCAAAGTACTAAGAACATGTAGAAATTATATAATCAAACTAATAGGTCTAATCATGATAATTTTTTATTATTGGAGAAAACTCATGCATTAAATCAATAACAAGAAGGATTATATTTTACTCTGATTAAGCCAATTACATATGAAAATAAATGTTTTAAATAATTGCTAATATTACCCTCTTTTCTCACCTCATTATTTTCATTGCCACTTGAACTCTTCCTTGATGATTTATACTGAAAAATATTTAAAGCACATACTTTATTTTTCCTTGGACATGAATTCTCTAACTGGTAAATTATATATGAGGTTTATTCACATTTTGATACTTTTAAATGATCTAAATTATATGTAAAATGTAAATTGTATGTAAATATCTAAAATTATCATAACCATTTTAAACAGTCCTACTACTTACTAATAGCTAACACAAATAGTACTTTCTACATGTAAGGCATTGTTCTAAGTACATACATCAAGTAATATTTATTTCCTAAACCAATCTATTTCCCATTCATTCAGGTTTGTTGAGTCTTGTCTTCTGTTCTGTTCTGTTCCATCGCTCAGTCGTGTCCGACTCTTTGCGACCCCATGGCTGTCGCCTACCAGGCTTCTCCGTCCATGGGATTCTCCAGGCAAGAATACTGGAGTGGGTTACCATTTCCTTCTCCAGGGGAATCTTCCCGACCCAGGGATAGAACCCGGGTCTCCCGCATTGGAGGCAGACGCTTTAACCTCTGAGCCACCAGGGAAGCCCGAGTCTTGTCTTAAATCCTCCTCTTTCTTAATCCACTATATACAAAACATCAGGTCAGGTCTTTCTGAAAAGTCTCTCAGACTTCTGAATTCTCTCAGCTATTAAACTATTAGTCTATTCTAGGCCTTATTCGGAGAAGGCAATGGCAAGCCACTCCAGTACTGTTGCCTAGAAAATCCCATGGATGGAGGAGCCTGGTAGGCTGCAGTCCGTGGGGTCGCTAAGGGTCGGACACGACTGAGCGACTTCACTTTCACTTTTCACTTTCACGCATTGGAGAAGGAAATGGCAACCCACTCCAGTGTTCTTGCCTGGAGAATCCCGGGGACGGGGGAGCCTGGTGGGCTTCCGTCTATGGGGTCACACAGAGTCGGATACGACTGAAGTGACTTAGCAGCAGTAGCAGCAGCAGGCCTTATTACCTCATGATTAGTCTGCAATCTCACCATTCAAAAATGTCATTCATTTTTAAGAAACCTACTGATTTTAGGTTAAGAAATACTACATTACATGTATATACTGACTATACAATAATAGTAATGGTGATAATAGCTAACACGTATACTAATGCTTACCATTAATATATACTTGCGACTGACAGAAGTGTGTTATATGTATGGACCCACTTAATCTTAACAACTCTGAGGTAAATACTATTATCTCCATTTTATACGAGGAACAGAGGTAATATGCTTAATATCACAAATGCTGGAATGTAAAAAAGTGCATTTACTAGGATCAATAATCAAGGAAATACAGTTTTGACAACCACTAAAGTTCATCTGATTCCTCCATCACAGAAATTTTCCTGCAAATCAGTGGTAGATTGACTTTTTTCAAAACATTAACTCTTCTATTGAAAAAAAACTAACTTTCCATTTTATGTCCAAATTTCTCTGCTGGCAATCAAGGTTCTATTTAATGCCCCTCTTTACTTATGCAGCATTATCTTCCATAACTCTTGGAAAAAGAGATAACCTACCTGGTAACTCAGCCACAAACTGGAGGATGAGCAGCATCAGGGATTATAAATATAAGACCTAAATTCCTCTACTGTCTCTTCTGTGGCTTACAAAAACTATCAGCAATCTACCATGGTGTTCTTTGCAGCCAATCCCAGACAACCTCAATACACTTTCAACACAATGTTCCAGATAGCCATTGAACAGAGCTGGCATGTGTGAATAAACCTATTTTCCATCCTTAGGCATGATGTCACTGATGGTACTTGTTCTATTTCAATAAAAGAGTGACACCTGGAGAGTGAACAGCAGGACCCCAAGATAGCATCAGTCATACTATTAAAGGAGAAGAAACTCATGGATGTCAAAACAGGGGAACTGCCCAAGCTTGTTACTGCTGCAGGATTTCACCTCTAAAGGCACTGTTGAAGAGTTTCAAAAAGGTTAATACAAGTATTACAAGCATGTCACTGGAGTTTCTATGCTTAAGTGCTTTTCAACTATTGCCTTTCTTAAAAGGAACTCAAACATGAGCAGTTACGCAAGTACCCACTGAAGAGGACACAGTCTGCATTCCTGACTATGACCACCTTTGCCCAACAGCCCTGATCTTTGCTGAATCCTTTCATATTTTAATTGAGAATTAACACCTGATAAAAGATGACCAGTAGAAAAACAAACCAAAAACAAATGAATGACATTTTAGTAAATAATAAGCTAATTAAGTCTGGAGAAATACATACAGAAATCTGGATGCAGGTCAAGAAGCAACAGTTAGAACTGGACATGGAACAACAGACTGGTTCCAAATCAGGAAAGGAGTACGTCAAGGCTGTATATTGTCACCCTGCTTATTTAATTTATATGCAGAATGCGAAATGCCAGGCTGGATGAAGCACAAGCTGGAATCAAGATTGCCAGGAGAAATATCAATAACTTCAAATATGCAGATGACACCACCCTTATGGCAGAAAGTGAAGAACTAAAGAGCCTCTTGATGAAAGTGTAAGAGAGAGTGAAAAAGTTGGCTTAAAACTCAACATTCAGAAAACTAAGATCATGGCATCTGGTCCCATCACTTCATAGCAAATAAATGGGGAAACAATGGAAACAGTAACGGACTTTATTTTCTTGGGCTCCAAAATCACTGCAGATGGTGACTGCAGCCATGAAAAGATGCTTGTTCCTTAGAAGAAAAGCTATGACCAACCTAGACAGCATATTAAAAAGCAGAGACATTACTTTGCCAACAAAGATCCATCTAGTCAAAGCTATAGTTTTTCCAGTGGTCACGTATGGATGTGAGAGTTGGATCATAAAGAAAGCTGAGCACTGAAGAATTGATGTTTTTGAACTGCAGTATTGGAGATGACTCTTGAGAGTCCCTTGGACTGCAAGGACATCCAACCAGTCCATCCTAAAGGAAATCAGTCCTGAATATTCATTGGAAGGACTTATGCTGAAGCTGAAACTCCAATACTTGGGCCACCTCATGAGAAGAGCTGACTCACTGGAAAAGACCTTGATACTGGGAAAGATTGAAGGCAGAAGGAGAAGGGGACGACAGAGGATGAGATGGTTGGATGGCATCACTGACTCGATGGACATGAGTTTGAGTAAGCTCCGGGAGTTGGTGATGGACAGGGAAGCCTGGCGAGCTGTGGTCCATGGGGTCGCAAAGAGTTGGACACGACTGAGAAACTGGACTGAACTGAAGTCTGGAGAAGGGTATGGCAATCCACTCCAGTTCTTGCCCGGAGAATCCCATGGATAGAGGAGTCTGGCGAGCTATAGTCCGTGGGGTCACAAAGAGTCAGACACAACTAAGCAATAACACACACACACATGCTAATTAAGTATACACTCTGTGGAAAGTACTGTTTTAAGCACTTTACATTATTCATTAAATAATTCATTATCCATTAAATAATTCAGTACTTATAATAATCCTGTGAAGGAAGATACCAATAGAGTCATTTGAAGATAAAAAAAATAAGCTCAGCAAGATTAGGTAATTTACCAAATTTACCAAAGTCACTCAATTAGTAAGAAATCTAAGTGAGAACTGGAACCAAAGTGGTTTGATTTCTGAGGACAAGGCTCTTAACCACTATGCTATACTCTCATCCCTAAATCCTAAATGATTAGTAGGGATTTTTCAGGAATAAGAAAATGAGCATGCTCAGAAGAAGGAGAGCACAAAGGAAAATAAGTTCAGACTAGGAATGCTAATGAGACTTTGTCAGGTAACTGAACTTAGGTAAAGATGGACATGATGCTTTTAAAAAGTCCAAATTTTGTTATTGATAATGGGGAGCCAATAAAGAATTTTTTAAGCCAGGGATTTCTCTGCAAACTGTGAAACCAGAGAAAGTGGAACCATTAAGAAGTTATGGGAGAATGGCACTGAAACATGTATATTATCATATGTGAAACGAATCGCCAGTCCAGGTTCAATGCATGATATAGGATGCTCGGGGTTGGTGTACTGGGATGAACCAGAGGGATGGGGTGGGGAGGGAGGTGGGAGGGGTTTCAAGATGGGGAACACATGTATACCCAGGGTGGATTCATGTCAGTGTATGGCAAAACCAATACAAAAATGTAAAGTAAAAAAAATATAATAATAATAATAAATTTTTTAAAAAAGAAGTTATTATTAACACAATTGCCCATAAAAGAAAGAATATGGGTTCCAACACAAGCAAGGGCAGTAGGTATGGAGAAGAGGTAATGAACTGGAAAAAGATGTATCATTAGCATTCTGGTGAACAAGTAGGTGAGAAGAAAGAAAGAGAGCAAGATCAAGGAGGACTGAGGTACAGAGCTTAGAAAACTGGGTGGGTAATACTGCTATTAACTAAAATAAAGAATAGAGAGGAGGAGCAAGTTCCATGGTGGTGGGATTGGACAGGGAGACACAATGAATTTGAAACACGTGGTATCCAGACAATTAGAAACACAAGTACAGAGACAAGTGAAAAAATGTTACAAGATGTAAACTTAGACCCAGGAGAATATGAGATATCTGAAATCATAAAAGCTTCAGAGAGAGTAAGGAAAGAGGATGAGACCCTAAGAGCAAGTAGGAGAAAAATCAGAAGAAAAGTTAGCCAGGAGTATCAAAAAGAAAAAAGAAGAATCAGGGAAGGAAAATAAGGAGAAAACCAAACATGGGGTTTTGAGAAGAAAGATGTCTCATCACTGGCAAACGCTGCACTGAATTTTGCCGTTAGTAGGTATGTTACACTCCAGTGAGGCTATTTCAGAGAAGGCAATGGCACCTCACTCCAGTAACTCTTACCTGGAAAACCCCATGGACTGAGGAACCTGGTAGGCTGCAGTCCATGGAGTCGCTGAGAGTTGGACACGACTGAGCGACTTCACTTTCACTTTGAACTTTCATGCATTGGAGAAGGAAATGGCAACCCACTCCAGGGTTCCTGCCTGGAGAATCCCATGGATGGGGGAGCCTGGTGGGCTGCCGTCTATGGAGTTGCACAGAGTTGGATATGACTGAAGCGACTTAGCAGCAGCAGCAGCAATGAGACTATTTTAATGGAGAAATGGAAGTAAAAGCTGCACTGCAGTGAGTTAAGTGAAGTGAAAGTCGCTCAGTCGTGACCGACTCTTTGAGACCCCATGGACTGTAGCCTGCCAGGCTCCTCTGTCCATGGAATTCTCCAGGCAAGAATACTGAAGTGGGTTGCCATTCCCTTCTCTAGGGGATCTTCCCAACCTAGGGATCGAACCCAGGTCTCCTGCATTGCAGGCAGATTCTTTATCGTCTGAGCCACCAGGGAAGTCCAAGAATATTGGAGTGGGTAGCTTATCCCTTCTCTAGGGGATCTTTCCAACCCAAGGATCAAACTGGGGTCTTCTGCATTGCAGGTGGATTCTTTACCAGCTGAGTTACCAGGAAAGCCCACAGTGAGTTAAGGAGTGATCAAAAACTGCAGATCTAGAAAAGGCAAGTTTGATCCCAGAAGAAAGCAAAGAAACAAGGCAACAGCTGAAAAGGGAATCAGGGATAATGGTAAAGGTCTGAGCACATTTATAAGATGGAAGGTAAAGAGACAGGACATAGAAGAGTGAGCAGATAATTGATAAAGGAAAGAAACAGAGGATGATGCAGTCAAAAACTCAATGAGACTTGTATTATTGTTACTCAATAACTATTCTAATTTAAAATATCCATTATGCACAAAAACTTAGAAAGATACTTGTTTTGCATTACTGTACATAAAGATCCTAAAACCCAAATCTGAATATATACATAGATTTAAAATATTCTTTAAGTCCAAATTCTTACTAATTCACCTCAGCTGTCCTCAAGTAATACTAGTTTGAAAAACTGAAGTTTCATGAATTCTAAATTCAAATACTATACAATAAAGGTCTATTTAAGAAACAAAGACCAGTTTGTTCATCTCTGAAGCTCATATTAACTTCATAGGAAAGACAGTACTTGTGCACAAACTGACTCAGAACAAATCACTTCACAAGCCCAGTTGGCTTCCCTATTCTGGTATACAGTTAAACACGGTCAGAGAAAATACACAAAAATATTTTCCTTTAGTTTAAGCCTAATTAAAATATCGTACTATATTTACAAAATTAAATAGGTATTCTAAGAGTCATAATGCTTTATCACAAAAGTAACAAGATACATTTGAAGACAAATACATGTGGCATTTAAATAAATCAAATAATCCTTAAAACTAATTTAGCACAGTTATCTAGTGTTTTTAACTTTATTTAGAAAAGAATCATCAAATGCATTTAGAAATTTGTATTGTCATTCCTACAAGAAATGAAAGCTACTAATTTACATTGAACATTATCAACAGGTTAGATTTTCATACTTTGTTTATATACTAATAAATTTCTCTAAGATGTTTTTTAAAGTAATGTATTTTCTGGAATACCTTTACTTTGAGAAATGCAGTGATTTTATTTTGGCAATAATGACATTAAATTTTATTTACTAGAATAGTAATCTAAACAAGGGTGGCCAAGAGTCTTTTGAGTTAACATAACTCTCCTACAATAATCTACTTACTCATACAGTTTGACCTGACCTAAATTATCTTCTTACTCACATCATCTGGCCAATTATGTTGAAACATTTTTTAATTTCGTTTCAAGGGTTTACCTGAAAAACATACCTCCCCAAACCAGTCCCAGCAACTAAGAAAGAAACTGGAGAGCTAGAGTTTACACACACACATTTTCAATAAATCTCCTAAATAACAGCATCATGAATAATTTACCATGGGACACAAACAAACAAATCCTGTGGTTCAGTCATTTATATGTGCTGGGTTAAAGTTGCACAAAAGCTCTATGTTTCATAACAAAGCAAAGTTAAAGGAGGCATCACTGAGTGAGTTTGGTGATAACTTGATATGTACCTCTAGAGTAGTATACATTAACTATATATCCAAATTAAGTTCAATATTATATCTTATGAGTAAGTCTTTTGATTCCTGAGAGATAAGTGATTAAAAGAAATTTTCTTTTTGAAAGAAAGATACTTCACAGAAATTGATGATATTTTAATCATGAAAACACTGGCAAATCTGAATAACACTTCTGACTTCACTTAGTAGTATCTAAATTTTACAGTTTTTTTAACATCTTAGGAAAAAATTGTTGACATTCAATTTTTTACAGTGTCCTAACACTGACATCTTCTGACTATTGAGGAGAAGTACATATCTGCTTAAAACATTTCCCAGTAATTGAAGCTTATCTTTGCACCTACTTTATTAACTATAGTAGAAATTCACATTTGTTGAATGATGATTATGGACTCTTCAAATATTATCTTATTTGATCCCTTAGCAACTTATAAAATGGTAATATTATGGAAGGCATACGTAAGCCATAGAAAACAAAATATTGAACAACCAATTATTCTAATTAAATCAAACAACTGTTTTTTAAGGTTCACTGAAGCTTCTATTTGGAGAAGGCAATGGCACCCCACTCCAGTACTCTTGCCTGGAGAATCCCAGGGACGGGGGAGCCTGGTGGGCCACCGTCTCTGGGGTCGCACAGAGTCGGACATGACTGAAGCAACTTAGCAGCAGCAGCAGAGACTTCTATTAAGATTTTCATTTAAAGTTTTACCTGAGTTACAATAAATTAAAAAAAAAAACAAGTGTTCATTTGGTATTAGGTTATCCATAGTAGATCAACAGGTAGCCCAGCATAGGCTCTGGGTTCAATGAACTTAGACGTTTATTACCCTAAGTGACCTGGAGCATATTACTTAGCCTCTCTGTGCCTTAATTTGCCCATCTATAAAGTAAACATGGTAATCAACGTACTTACTCATAGGGTTGTTATAAAGATTAAATGAGTTGATATTTGTAAAGTAAGTACTTAGAACAGTGCCTGGCACTTACTAACTGCCACATATACGTATTTTGACAAACAGAATCTGTATGCTTTTACTATACTAATAGATCAAATAAATATCAAATCTCTTTTATTAGTTAAAAATATTAAAATTTATACCACATCATCAGTTATTCATCAAGTTTCATCTGTTAACAAATTTCCTTTAGTGCCTTTGTTCAAGTTCCATAAACAAAAAAAGGGGACTTTAAATTAATAAATGCCAGAATGTAAATATAACTGCAGATTTGTAAAGGGTATTGACCAGGGTTCTACCTAGAATGTCTTTCCCTTTTTCCCTTTGTCTTTTATTTCTTCATTATCTCTCATATTGACTAGGCAACATGAGGCTCATTAAAAGGATCCAGTAATTTATTTGTTGACTGTGTAAACTTACACAGACTAAGACATATAACATTTTTGTTTTGTGCATATGATACTACTTCCAAATATATGTTACATATCCATAAAAAGAAAACTGATCAATGTGCATAGAGATCCACTTTTATCAAACTGATAACAGGATGAAATAAGAACTATGTACTTATAAATGTATTTATTATTAGACAAAATTAGGTTTGGGGAAACAGAAAAAGTCCACAAAGACAACAAAATTTGCTGAATAGAGCAGGAACTTCTTTTCACTGTTCATTTGAATCAGAAATTCCAATAACAAATTCAAGAGTACTCCAACTCTAATGACTGGTCACTACAAATACAGCAGACCTGAATCACAAATAGACAAAAAATATTACAACGTTTACGAAGGTGTACACAATGAAATTTCATTATAATTCTGCTAACTAGAAATTTGAGATAATTCAGATGGCCTGAGCCTTTAATTGAGCCAAGACAAAACATCATCCTAAGAAATATATTAAGGTAATAGGAAAATGGGGGAGAGGCTTTTTAGAATTATATAAATAGCATTTATTTACATTGAAACAGTTAAATGCTAATTGTGAAAATGCGTCAACTCTTTATTGAAACAAACTCAATGAAAGACCTTTTTTGGGCAATTCTTTTAAAACATTATTACATATTGCTACAACAATCAATGTAGTAAACATTCATATGTCTTATATCTGGCAAATCACAATTCACACTGATCTACTCTTAATTATTTTGAATTGCTGAAATTTTATGGAAATAACTGGATCATATAATTACACCACATGCATGTAGGAAATCAGGATAAAATAACACATCTACTATATTTAACTAGAGTTATATTCTGTCATATTAATGTAAAACAAAATGGATAAAATCAAAACTAATAATTACAAAGTACATTTTATAATTGAATAAAGTACCTTAAAATATTCTTTTCTAATCTGTTTGCTTCGCCTCCTTTCTTCACTCTGCCAGATTATAGGGTGAGATTCTGGCCATTGCTGCTCATCCGTGTGATCCTTTTGATTTTCTAAGGGCTGTAACAAGATAATTTCTTTTAACGAAATAAATGAGAAAAAAATATTAGATATAACAGCAATTTAATTTCTTCTTACCTGCCATGTGAGGGGTGATAATGTTGAATTAACTTCATCTGCTGAGACACTAAAAAATTAAAAATGCCTTAATATTTAAAATATTTAGAATTACTCTTAGGTATACATTATAAACGTTATAAAGTTATCAATTTCTTCTTTTTACTAGAAATCTAAAGAATTTACCCATGCCTATGCTTTGAACTAATAACATAAAACTTTTACAAAATGTATTCATTTCCAAATAACTTATGCTCCTTTAAAAAACATCAAAATGTATTTATTATTTAATAACACCCTATGCATAGAGCTACTCTAAGGACTTTTGAGCCCAACATAAATGTAGTATCTAGAGACATATAGTCAAAAAATATTATAGGATATTTATTATGTTAATTCATTACCAAAAATTAAAGAAAATACAATTTCTTTAGACGATCTGCATGAAACTTCAAGCGACCAATATAATTGGAGTTCCAAAATAATATATGCTATGTGATAGGAAAGATAAATAAAGACTTCAAATTTTCGAATTTCATGAAAACAATAAACACAAATTTGAGAAGCACAATGAACTCCATGCCAAAGAAAAAATGAATACCACAATAAGATACATCACAATTAAATTAAAAGCAAATGATAAAGATAAACTGTAAAAAGTAGACAGAGAAAAAGACACACATTAGGTTCAGTGAACTGACAAGAGAGTTCTCACAGGAAACAGTGCAATCCAGAAGACACGAGAAAAACTTCTTTAAGGTACCAAAAGAAAACAAAATTTTCAAATGAGAATTTTATACTAGCAAAGATATCTTTCAAAAATGAAAGTGAAATACTTTTTTTTGGCCACATCACGTGGCTTATGGGATCTTAGTTCCCTGACCAGGGGTTGAACCCAGCACCACAGCAGTGAAAGCGCCAAGTTCTAACCACTGGACCACCAGGGAATTGCCAAGACTTTTTTAAACAGTGCAGAAACTGAAGGATTCAACATCAGCAGACCAGTAGCAAAAGTAATGTGAAAATAGTTCTTTCAGATAGAAGGAAAATGATATACATGGAAATACAGAGCTACACAAAGGAACTAAGGCTACTGGAGGTGGTAACTAAAGGGGTAAAGATAGAAGACATTATTCTGATTATTTGCTGCTGCTGCTGCTGCTGCTAAGTCACTTCAGTCGTGTCCGACTCTGTGTGACCCCATAGACGGAAGCCCACCAGGCTCCCCCGTCCCTGGGATTCTCCAGGCAAGAACACTGGAGTGGGTTGCCATTTCCTTCTCCAATGTGTGAAAGTGGAAAGTGAAAGTGAAGTCGCTCAGTCGTGTCCGACCCCCAGCGACCCCACGGACTGCAGCCTACCAGGCTCCTCCATCCATGGGATTCTCCAGGCAAGAGTACTGGAGTGGCTTGCCATTGCCTTAAATCTCTTTAAAGAAACAATTGACTATTTAAAGCAAGAATAATAACCAGGTAATATGTAATATGCTAACACAGATGTAAAACGTATGGCAACAATACTGCAAAGGCCAGAAGGGAAGAAATAGAAATATACTCTTGTTCTTATCCAATGTATAAAATGGTATAATAGCACTTAAAGGTAGACTGTGATAAATATACTTTAAACCCTAAAAAAATCACTAACATAACAACTAGTTATGTCTAATAAGCCCACAACAGAGACAAATAGGAATTTTAAAATATAATTCAAAAGATAGGAGAAAAAGAAGAAAGATATCTAAAAATAATGCATAAGACAAAAATTAAACACCTAATAAGACAGTTGACTTAAATCCATTAATACCAGTAGTTTCAATTAAATATTAAAAATCTTAACATTGCAATTAAAAGTCATATTGTCAGATGTGCTAGAAAAGGAAGATACTACCATATGCTAACAACAAGAAACTGCCTTTCTCCATAAAGACACAAATAGGTTAAATATAAAAGGAAGAAGAAAGATATATCATGTAAAAACTAAGAAAGAAACTAAACTAGAAGAAAGCTGAGGTGACTATTTAATACCAGGGAAGTATACTTTAGAGCAAAGAATATAACCAGGGGACTTCCCTGGCGATCCAATGGTTAAAAGTCTGTGCATCCCTTGTAGGGGGCATGGGTTTGATACCTGATTGAGGAACTAAGACCCTGTACACCACACACAAAAAAGCCACCCTAACCAGGAATATTTAAAAAGTCATTTTATAATGACAAAGAGGTAAATTCACCAAAAGGACATTATAATCATAAACATTTATGTATTTAATAACAGTTTTAGAATATATGAAGGAAAAATGAAAGAACTTTAAATAGAAAGAGAAATACACAGTGTTGGAAATTTCAAATAGTCTCCTCTTACTAATTGATAAAAACAACACTGTAATGCACCCAGATGGTGGTGGGGTGGTGAAGACAAACAATGAACAAATAAAGAAGTCTGAGATATAAATAATAAAGTACTGAGAATGTCAGATGGTAAAAAAGTACATATTTACAATGTCAGACAGTACTAAGTTCTGTGGAGAAAAGTAAAGCAGGGTATGCGAAAAGGGAAGAAGGAATGGGGAAGGGATGCTCTTTTATCTAAGTTGTCCAGGGAATCTCTTGCTGAAGAAATGAAAGTTGAGCAGAAACATAAAGACGAGGGAATAGGCCATATGGTTTTCTGAGAGGAAGTCATTCCAACTGAGGCAAAAGCATTTAGGGGGTGGGAAACTTGGTGTATTGGGAGTCAACAAAGGAGGCCAGTATAACTAGAGAAGAACCAACAATCAGGAAGAACAAGGCAAGAGAAATGCAGTAGGGAGCCAAATAATGCAGAGGTTCACAAGTCCTTAAAGGACCCTAGTTTTTATTCTGAATGAAATGAGAGACGGTTAGAAAATTCTGAAAAATAACATGATGTAATATACATTTTAAAAATACCAATCTGATCCTTCTTTTTTTTTTTAACTGAAAATAGACTAGAGTAAAGCAAGATGGAAAGGAGACTTGGTAGAAGGCTGTTATAAATGAAGTAAGAGAATTCTTTCTTTAGAATAGGAAAAACAAGAGATCTCTTCAAAAAAATTAGAGATACCAAGGGAAAATTTCATGCAAAAATCGGCTCGATAAAGGACAGAAATGGTATGGACGTAACAGAAGCAGAAGATATTACGAAGAGGTGGTAAGAATACACAGGAGAACTGTACACAAAAGATCTTCATGACCAAGATAATCACAATGGCGTGATCACTCACCTAGAGCCAGACATCTTGGAATGTGAAGTCAAGTGGGCCTTAGAAAGCATCACTACGAACAAAGCTAGTGGAGGTGATGGAATTCCAGTTGAGCTCTTTCAAATCTTGAAAGATGATGCTGTGAAAGTGCTGCACTCAATATGCCAGCAAATTTGGAAGGCTCAGCAGTGGCCAGAGGACTGGAAAAGGTCAGTCTTCATTCCAATCCCAAAGAAAGGCAATGCCAAAGGATGCTCAAACTACCGCACAATTGCATTCATCTCACACATTAGTAAAGTCATGCTCAAAATTCTCCAAGCCAGGCTTCGGCAATATGTGAACTGTGAACTTCTAGATGTTCAAGCAGGTTTTAGAAAAGGCAGAGGCACCAGAGATCAAATTGCGAACATCTGCTGGATCATCCAAAAAGCAAGAGAGCTCCAGAAAAACATCTATTTCTGCTTCATTGACTATGCCAAAACCTTTGACTGTGTGGATCACAATAAACTGTGGAACATTCTGAAAGAGATGGGAATACCAGACCACCTGACCTGCCTCTTGAGAAACCTGTATGCAGGTCAGGAAGCAACAGTTAGAACTGGACATGGAACAACAGACTGGTTCCAAATAGGAAAAGGAGTACGTCAAGGCTGTATATTGTCACCCTGCTTATTTAACTTCTATGCAGAGTACATCATGAGGAACGCTGGGCTGGAAGAAGCACAAGCTGGAATCAAGATTGCCGGAAGAAATATCAATAACCTCAGATATGTAGATGACACCACCGTTATGGCAGAAAGTGAAGAGGAACTCAAAAGCCTCTTGATGAAAGTGAAAGAGGAGAGTGAAAAGGTTGGCTTGAAGCTCAACATTCAGAAAACAAAGATCATGGCATCTGGTCCCATCACTTCATGGGAAATAGATGGGGAAACAGTGGAAACAGTGTCAGTCTTTATTTTGGGGGGCTCCAAAATCATTGCAGATGCTGATTGAGCCATGAAATTAAAAGACACTTACTCCTTGGAAGGAAAGTTATGACCAACCTAGATAGTATATTGAAAAGCAGAGACATTACTTTGCCAACCAAGGTCCGTCTAGTCAAGGCTATGGTTTTTCCCGTGGTCATGTATGGATGTGGGAGTTGGACTGTGAAGAAAGCTGATCGCTGAAGAATTGATGCTTTTGAACTGTGGTGCTGGAGAAGACTCTTGAGAGTCCCTTGGACTGCAAGGAGATCCAACCAGTCCATTCTAAAGGAGATCAATCCTGGGTGTTCATTGGAAGCACTGATGCTAAAGCTGAAACTGCAATACTTTGGCCACCTCATGTGACGAGTTGACTCACTGGCAAAGACTCTGATGCTGGGAGGGATTGGGGGCGGGAGGAGAAGGGGATGACAGAGAATGAGATGGCTGGATGGCATCACCGACTGGATGGACATGAGTTTGAGTGAACTCTGGGAGTTGGTGATGGACAGGGAGGCCTGGCGTGCTGTGATTCATGAGGTCGCAAAAGTTGGACACGACTGAGTGACTGAACTGAACTGAATTCTAGGACTTGGGTGGTAGGTATGGAGGTGGTAAGACATGATCAGATTCTGGGCATATTTTGAAGGTAGAGTCAACAGTATTTGCTAAAGGATTAGTTATGGGATGTGAAAGAAAGTGACAAGTTACAGATGACTCTGAGGTCTTTGAGGTGAGCAACTATTAATAGAAGGATGGAGCTGACATTTTCTGAAATGGGGAAAAATGCAAGAAGAGTTAAGTTTTGAGGGACAAAGAGAATGATTAAAAGTGCTATTTGGGAAGGTTAAGTCTCAAATGCATCATACATCCTAGCGGAGCTGTTGAGTAGGTAACAGGCAATACAACTCTGCTGTGTACACAGAAATACACATGCACATGCAAATATTCATGCATATATATAGAAAACTGGTTTAAAGGGGAAAATACCAAAATATTAAGATTTGTCATCTCTGGGGAGTAGCATAATAGATGATTTATTTTTTCCTTTATGATAAAATTTTCCTATTTTTAAACAATAAAGCTACATTATTCTTAGAAACAGGAAAAAACTAAAATTTTGTTTTGTTTTTAAAGAAGAAATTAGGTGACTGCTCTGAAAATGAGAAAAGTGAAAGTAAGAGTTCTGTAAAGAAAAGGCCAAGATTGAATATTACCATTTTGAAGTTTGGGTAATTGGGGCTTTCTCAAGAGAATGTTAGGAACCTGGTGAGAAAGCTTAAGATAGAAATGAAAGAAACTGACAATGTAGGGCAAAAACTACTACAATATTGTAAAGTAATTAGCTTCCAATTAAAATAAATTAAAAAAAGAAAGAAATTGAGAAGGAAGGTAATAACAGAAACTTCAAGGACAAAAAACATGTAAGATAAAGAATCAGTATTCAAAAAGGGAGAGAGTGGGTTAAATCCAGTTTAATGCAGGAGATATAGGAGATGAGGGTTCAATCCCTGGGTCAGGAAGATCTTCTGGAGGAGGAAATGGCAATCCATTCCAGTATTCTTGCCTGGAAAATCCCATGGACAGAGGAGCCTGGTGGGCTACAATTCATGGGGTCACAAAGAGTTGGACATGACTGAGTGACTGAGCATGCACATGCACACAAGTGAAATATGAGACAGATGAATGTTTCTAGACTTGGGTATAAAAAGTTATCTTATGCCTGAACTGAATTCTAACACCCTAAGTGAAAAATGGAAGAGGAAGGGGCAATTCCAGCAGAAACACCAGGACACAGAACACAGAGATGTGAAATCATGTTGGAATAAAGGAAGGAGTACTACAGTGCCTAGCTGTAAAAGGTGCCAGTGCAAGAGTACACGGGCTGAGGCTTTCAAGCTAGGTAGAAACTCGCTTCAATCTTGTGGGTTAAGCCAAACATTTTAAGCTTTATCCTAAAAGTTAGAAAAAGAAGATTAATAACTTGGAAACACATAGTCAGACCTGTGCTTTAGAACCATCACTTTTACACCGTTAGCACAGAAAGCAGATTTAAAGGTAAGCCAAACTTGAGAAATGAGGTATGGCTGCGAACTTTTGCATTAGTCCAGGTAGAAATGATAGGGCCTGAGCCAACATAACTGCAACAGGAATGGAGAGGTTGAGACAGATGCAAATAATGTTAAGAAGCTAAAGTTTTCTGTGACTGACTGGATTGGGAAGAATGTGTAAGAGAAAGCAATTTCCAATGATTCCAAAGTTGACTATATAAACAGTGGCACATTCACTCAAGGTGCACTATACAGGAGAAGAAATAGATTTGGGAAAAGTAAGTCCAGTTTGGATTGTAAGGTAGTTTGGAAAAGACATCAACGAAATGTATTCATCTGGAGAAAGCAAGCTGTTCTTGTTTCCATACATTAAAAGTTGGGGTTCTGAAGCCAGACATCCTGGGTTTAAATTCTCACTATACCATTTACTAGCTGTGTGACCCTGAAAAGCTATGGCAATTTCTGAGCCTCAATTTCTCACCTATAAAATGGGGATGACAATAGCAACAACTTCCTAAGTTATTATGAGGATTAAATGAGATCATACTGCTAAAGCACTAAGAGTAGTATACATACAACAACCATTCAACAAATGTTAATTCTCTCTGTGTGTTATTCTGTACCCACACCCCAGCCTTCAACTTTTATATTCCCATAGGAATAATTCAGAAGTTGAGTTTGGTGCAAATTTTCAAACCACAAAAAAGAATAAACAGAAACTTTCAAGGTCTTCTAGTTCTCTGGAATTCAAATACCTGGATTTAGACTATGTATTCATATAGAAGAACTGAATAAAACCTAATTAAAAAGAAATTAAAAAGTGAATTATAACATAGAGAACAAATACAATCAATGATAACACATTATTCCTGACCATAATAGTAATACAATAAATGTCTGCTAAATGGATAAATATTGAGAGCAAGAGGAGAAGGAGGTGAGAGGATGAGATGGTTGGATAGCATCATCAACACAATGGACACAAGTCTGAGCAAACTCAGGAAGATAGTGAAGGATAGGAAAGTCTGGTGTACTGCAGTTCATAGCATTGCAAAGAGTATGACATGACTTAGCGACTGAAAAACAACAAACAGCTGAATGATTCTGTCATCAAAACAAAATACAGGTATAAGCACAAAAAGTTTAAATCTGCATTCTTGCATTTGTTTACATCAAAAGTCAATTTAACTTGTGTTGTATAATACATTAAAAAAAATTTAAAAAGCCATATTTCTTCTTTAAATTATCTCATTATATTAAATTGATATCAATTATTCTATTAAAGCCTACATATAGGAACATTACTGTCAAAGGATCAACTTTCATTATATAATATTAACCATAAGAACTAAGATATTTTTATACCTCTTTTCGCATTCCATAGTTTGTTTTGGCTTGTTTCTTATGACATAAGTTGAATGATTAAGAATCCTAGAAGTAAATCATCACATTAATTTCATAATATATTAAAGAGAATAGTGTATATACATGATATAAAAATGTCGATAATAAACTGCATCTGGTCCATGAAGATCTTTGCTAGAAAACAATATTTAAATATTATTTAGATCAGATGCCCATAAGTTCACTGGCTATTATGAAGGAATGAAATTCATCAATTCTTCCATGCATTTTCTTTTAAAAACCCTTTCTCGAGGCTTGGATATTTTCCAGCCATGTTATTTTCCTGTGCATATCTAACTTTTAGCTAAGACAGAAGATAAAGAGATGCAGATTGTTTAGGTATCATCATAACTGATTTCATTTTTCCCAGCATAGCAAATGATAGAGCCGTGTTGATGTAATAAACAATCATTTTGCTAAATAATAAACCTTACTTTCAAATGCAAAGCCAGTGCTAAAGTTCAATTCTTTAAAAAAATCCACAAGTCTATAAAACTTTTAATAATAGAATGAAACAATATATTTGAAGAAAATCAAAAAAAGAAAAAAAATAGAGTGATAAACCATCACATGAGAGAACCATTTGTTCATAATTTTATATAATTCTAAGTATTGATCTCAAAGTCAAAATCAATGAATAATAAACTATCTTTAATGTAAATAACTAATATATTTGAGTTCTTTTTATCTATTTACTACAGATATAAATGTTAATTTTTAATTTTAAAGTTTAGGTTTATAAGGAGTAGAATATCTGCCTTTTATTCAAAATAATATAATCAGATGTCAACTACCAAGAGAATACACAGAAGAAGAGAATTTCAAATTAAAAATACATATTGACTATTAAAATATATAATGAAATAAATATAAGTCCGTAATTCCAGAAAGATGGTTTCATAAAGAAACCAATTTCCATTACCCCAGTTTTTCTCACTAGCTAAGATCTAGTAGAGCCTCAACAGGAGGAAGCTACAGCAAGAGGCAAATGACAAGTATCACACACAAAGCAGTGTAGCTTTGCACCAAGTAATTTCTAGATTACTGACACCTTTATTCTTCTTTGTGTGGACAGGCACTAAAATTGTATTGAATTGCCAAATGCAGAAGAATTTAGATAATAAAATATCTAAGAACATCAGGAAAAAATACATCATTAAAGAGTAATTCTTTAAAAAGGAAGTGAATCCTAAGAATTCTCTTCACATGGAAAAATATTTTTTCTGCTTCTTTAGTTCTGTGTATGAAATGATGGATGTTCACTAAACTGCTTATGATGATGATTTCATGATTTATGGAAGTCAAATCATTATACTGAACACCTTACACAAGGCTGTAGAGCAAAAAATTGATTTAAAAAGGAGATGTATCCTTTTTAGCACTGCAAAGTACCCTGGGGGAGGGGGAGGGTCAGAATTATTCCCTTGGAAGGGGGCATCAAACTACAATGCCCTCCACTGCAGTAAATTCAGAATTCTCCCCACACACACACTAGTGTTGTGACTATTGATGTTCATGAGTCACATTAGAGGAGAAAGAAAAATGTTGAGCTCTACTTACTGATAAAATATATTTTATATACTTGAAAATTCTCTGAAAAATTTTACTGTGTACATTGATATTTAATGTTTTACTGTGTGATACTCAGAGTCATATAAATGTCTGTTTTATCTAAATATCTATTCCAGATTATTAAAACACTTCCGTAATCCAGGTACCAGTACTGAATTTTAGGTAAAAGTGTATATATATAATTCAGCTGCATCAACCTGGCCATTTAATACTTAAGGTGTCCACAAACTCTAGATACCTTGATGCACGTCCTGCTGCTCTGGTCCTCTGGAAGAATTTTTCACTGAATGATGCTCTATAACATAAAGGCCTCCGTCTGTATTCATATTTCACGTACATCAACCAAACCAAAAGATTGAAGATGTAAGATGTTTTGGGAGAGGATAGGGAAGTCATTAGTAAAGCAAGCAGAAAAGAAAGAATGGATAGATTTTAAGGGTTGAGAGAACTACCTAATTAGTTACAACAAGCTAGAAGTTAACATGATGCTTCTCAAATTAAGAGTTCATATGATCAGAAAAATTAAAAAATCACATGAAAAAGTAATGTACATAATTTCTATAATTCAAAACTAAAATAATAAACTGCTCAAAATCTGATTTTGCTTTATGTGATCCTTAATTAATCATACTTCAATATAACTTTTCATAATTACTTTTTAAAATTTAATTGTATTACGTAGTATTCAGAAGTACATCTTTCCACAGTAAGTAAAAACCCTCAGGACACACATAAAAGCAAATCAAATAATTATTAAATTATATATTAGATTATTATTATATATTAAATTATTAAATATATATTAGAAAATACTACAGAATAAGCTAACAGGAATGAACGTGCTATGGGAACCAATCAACTGAAGCTATTCATTGCAAAAGTCTTCATATAATCTTTTCTTTAGCATGAAAATCAAATTTTAAGAAATCAGCTAAACATTCACTTAATAAGCCACATAGTAAGAAAATCAATATAAGAAAGAGCAGTAGCCACTTCTGTAATACTAAGATACATAAGTTGAGTTGGTGGAAATTTGAAGAATTGGTTAAATAATTTACAGAGCAATATTATTTCAAGATAATAGTTTTTTATTTAACTTCCAAAATTACAGTAAAAATAAAATTATGATTTGTGGAACAGCTACTTTAATATAGACAAGGTCACTGACTCAAGCGGACTTCAATACACTCAAATACAAGTAAAAATAATCCAGTCTTTTAAGAAAGAAGATAAAGATTAGCTTTTAAAAATTTAACAATAAACTGTCAATACAAAGTAGTTTAATATATGCATCTCAATTAGACAAAGGGCAGTCTTTTAAATAACTAGGCTTCAGACTTTGAACACTTGTGATTTATCTACTTGACGGTTTACTTGGTGATCTCTTTTCCCACCCTTTTTGATTATTAATTCAGTGCAATATTCTCTTGTTATTTTCCTAGGGTAGTTTCATCCACCAAGTACTAGTACAAACCTTATTAAAGAATTACATATATCTTTTAAAAAAATAGTGTGAACTAAAGTGGCAAAGCTGCTGTAAGAAAATCATCACTGAACTCAACATAAGCTGTTTTTAAATTCCCTCTAATTTTGAAGAACAAAATTAGATTTATCTGAGAGTTAACACTGCATTTACTTTCCACTAATAGTTAGCTGAAGAACAGCTAAATAGTAAGCATACAATCACAGTAGAAATCCTAAGTGGTACTTCTTGCTACACAAGAATAATCTTACCCCAGATAAATTATTTTAAATCAAGACTAACAATAAATAGACAAAAACATTGCAATGATTATATTAAAACTTAAAAAGAAATATTACAACTTCTGGTTGATTTGCAATTTTAAATAGCATTTCAGATTCTTCATTTAATAAAGCTAGAATCTAAAACAATACATTGTGAAAGGGGAAATCTACAACCAGAGAAGGTGTAAAAACTCAAAAAAAAAAACAAAACTCAAATCCTCTAAGGAATATATTCTTTTAAAAGATTACTTTTGACTTTTAGACTCACTCACATTTATGTGTTGTAATAGTAAACAACAATTTTAATTATCTAAATCTAAGAGATATAAGCAATAGCAGGATATTTTAGAAGGAAGGATGATATGATTTAATGGAGAAAATAATAGATTCAGCATAAGAAAATTCTGAGCCCAGTTTAAGTTTAGCCACGAACAGAATTGGCTAGGGATCTAAATTGTCTATAGATTACACATTTTAAAAGTAAAATGTACTCCTTACTTTATGACCAGATATCGCAAAATTTCAATGCCTTCAAAAATTAGACATGGTTATTATAATATTAATGTCACTGATTATTAACACAAAAAGCTCTTATATTTATATGCACTAACATCTGAAAAGGAGAATGGAGAAACAGTTCAGAAAAAGAAATTAATTTTGCATAAATTTCAAAAACAACAAAAATTCTGTATAGAGAACATATTACCTAAATTAATGGTTCCTACTAGCTTCAAATTTGATCTCATTTTCAAGTAATTAACGAGTAACAGTATTAACGAATACCTACTATGTACAAGGCAGAGCTAGGTACTGCTTTGCACTTATTACAAACTATCAAAAAGCAAGACCTATGAAACATCATTTGATGTATTTAGGTTGAAAGAGTAATTTAAGTCAGAGGGATAGATGTAAAACTAATACAACAATAGGAGAAAACTGAAAATACAGAAATGATATATATGGCTATATTAAAATCTAAAATTATACACTCAAATGCAATTCTGGACATGAGGAAAATACATATCGTTGTGGGTTCTTATAAAATCAATATTCTCTGTTCATAATGATAAATGCAATTTTTTTCACCTGCCAAGTAGGGGAGGCAGAAACTTAACTACTTTTTAAGCTACATAGAGCAGGTGGTGGCTTGCTTCATCAAACCCCTTAAACCACTGGGGCCATCAATACTTTAATTATACTGAAGGGGGGAAAACACATACAACCTCATAAGTAGTCAATTTTAAAAAAGGCCCATTAGAAATGAATCACAGGAAAGATTAGAAGATAAGCTTTATAAAGGATGACAGAAAAGCGTGACAGAAAGTTATAACAGAAGAAAAATGTCAATTGGGAATGAGGATACATTAGATATAGAAGGGATAAAGATATTTTCTAGTATGGTTTTTAATTCTATAAATGTAGTAGCAGTGCAAAAAGAGATACTTACTGGTTATTTTAAAACCTATTATAGTGGCCCCAAATACCACACAATGACTGATGTGTGGTATTGAAAGTGAAGTCGCTCAGTCGTCACAAAGAGTCGGAGACGACTGAGCAACTTCACTTTCAATACCACACATCAGTCACTGAACAAGTTTTAATAGTAATTATTTTTCAAAACATCTTGAAGCAAATGCCAACATACATTTTTAAACATCCTAAAACATGGTCCTGTGATCCATAGACATTTATTGCTTTGAAAATGTAAAAAACATAGTAGTTATCCATTTAAATGCAACAAAATTATTCTTTTAATTTTCTCAAAACAAACAAAATCTCAGTTCTGCTTTATTTCGAAATTATTAATATAAATGTAGCACTCTCAGTACATGAAGATGGCATTAACAGCCAACCCTCAGCAGCACGCAGAACCTTCTCTGTATAAAAAATGGACTTGCACTGATTTTATACTCATTAACACAAGGTCCTCCTCATTGCCAATAACATGCATTTGGAGAAAGCCTAGCCAGAGGGAGAAATGCTCCTTGACCAAGACACAGACTAAAGTGAACCTGTGACTCTCAAACTGTCAGTGATTATATAATTCAATTTTAAGGAGCTTACACATATCCCGAGTAACTCAAAATCAGATAAAAAGCACACTATATACTTGTGACATATACTTGGAAAAACTGCTTATAACATATCATGCTATTGTGAGCTAAGATGAATATCAATTATTATTATTTAGCACAAAGGAATAAAAAAGATATTGAAGCAATAACTAGAATGACTATATGAGTATAAAATATTCTGTTAATTATATATGTAATTTTATATTTCTTTCCTAAGTATTTTCTATTGTCTTTTAGTAGATGGTCTTCTTGTTTACTGTTTATTTGACAATCTTTAAATATCAGATTTAATGATTATAAAATTTGACCACATAAATCTCATTACTGAAAAAAATACCTGTTCTTCTGCTCTTGCTGCAGTAACTGAACGGCTATTTTCCTCAAATCAGTTACTTCCTTCAAACCATCATCCTCTTCCTCAGCAAGTAATTGTTCTTTCCCAAGTCTGAAAGGTAACATAAACATGATTATAAATAAAGTAAGGCAGATGATATTTTATGCCAGCTTTCAGATGTAGAAATCATTTTTTTGTTTTTTTTTTAAAGATTGAATGCTTGTTACTTATTGAAAACCCATCACTCAGACCAAATTTAAATAATGAAATGCATTTAAGAATCTTGCTGGCTGCAATCAAAATGAAAATCATGCTGATAATATTTGTTTCATTTCAAATGAATGATTTGATGTCATGTAATATTTGCCACAAAATCTAAGATATTGGTGCTTTAAAGCATTTCAGTATTTTTTAAATGAAATTCTGTGTATAAAGATGAAAACTGGTCTTCATTAAAATCCTATCCATTTTTTGTTTTTAATAGCATGTGAAATGTTCTTGTATTTTAAATGTTAAAATAAGAAATAAAGAATATTGAAGGAATATACAAACATATTAATATCTATCCTCTCTACTCAATAGGAAATGTCGCATACTGGTTACATTAATTAATAGCTAACAAAGTAAACTGCATTACCATTTTGTAATTTCTGAAATATGAAATGGCCATAGTAATTTAACAATGCATATTCTCCATCTTGAGTGTAATAAGGACCACAGAGCTCTATTTGGCCTATCTTTAGAAATAAATAGAAAATGTTATGACATTTTTTCATTTTATCAAACCACTCTGCTTTTATCAGTTCATTTATTTTGATTTTTAAAATCTCTGTGTAAAATGTTTAAGTAGTGGAAATGCAAAATAGATTCAGATAAGACTGGCAAATTTGCAAAAGTAATTCATTAAAATATATGTATCTATTTTGTCATTTAAAAAGAACAATGAAATTTTAAAATTGTTCTCTAAACTCTAGTAATTTTATCCCAAAGGCATTTCATTTAAAAAACGGTGTCAGCGACTTCCCTGGCACTCCAGTGGTTAAAACTCCGCATTTTCACTGAAGAGGACACAGATTCAATCCCTGGTGGGGAAACTAAGATCATGCATGCTGCATGGAAAGGTAAGTAGGCAAGTAAGTAAGTAAATAAATAATGGTATCAAACCTAAGACTCTGTATCTTTACCATATCTTGCATGCTACTGGAGTCTCTCAAGGTAAGACAACTTTCCTCATGCAATAACATGAGAAAGTAAGAGAAAAATGAAACACAGAGAGTAAAACAAAGCACTGTATCTCCTTAGGGGGTACCAGAGATGATTAATTGATGACTATTAAAAAGTTACCAATGAGGTCACTTGAGGGAAGCACAATACAGAGAAAAGAGAAAAACCTGGGGATCAAAGAGCTAGACTCACACCCGAGGTTCTAGTGGACACTAGCTAAGTGGTTTTAGACAAGAAACTTTATACTATAGTCTCCCAGTTTCACCTTCCTTATCTGTAAAAATGTGGACAATATCCACCCTGTAGGATTTAGTGAAGATTAAGTAAGAAACAGGAAAGCATGTAGCACAGATCCTGGTAGATGGTAGGTATTCAACAAATACTCTTTCCTTTCTGAAAAAATGTGTTAGGTCAATTTCTATCATTTCATAAGATAAAGGATACAGAGAAGATCCAAAGTAAATTATTTTAATAAAATAGAGAAGTAAATACCCTTAAAATTACCATAACCAGTCTCATGTAATGCAAAGTTTATTAAACCAAGAGTCAGAACACCTCAGTTTGAGATATTTGAAACTCCAGGTCTCAGTTTCCTAATCGGTCAAATTATACCAATACCATCTGTTTTAAAGAACAGCTAAATAGCTTAAATGAGGCAATGTATGGGAAAGTACAATTTTCTTCAATAATAGTAATAGGGGACATTATAATTACACTTATGGAGAAAAACAGTGTATATACTACATTCAACCTATATGTTTACTATAATTTTCAGCTTCACTGAGGAAAGCAGACAGATGAAATATTCACAAATTAACTATCTGAACTTAACAGGTAAACGAACAAAGAATTTATTCATTCAAGCAGAAATATCTAACGATATTTCAAGTATTAATAAGCAGTACTTTAATTTGCGAATTCATTTGTGCTTACCTTTTTTCCTCTCCCAATTCTTCATTTTTCTGAGATTTTTCAGGACCTTTCTCTTTTCCCTTTTATAAAAGAAAGTTATCATTTTAAATTGTATGGTTCACTTTTGTGAGATTAAGGAGAACGTGTTATTGATATTTGTTCAAAGTTTTCTTTACCTTAAGGAAAGCAACAAATGATCCAATATGTGCATCTCCTTGTTCAGGAACTACTACATCATCTGTGTTGGCATCAGTAAAATCATACACCTCCTGGTCTAAGTATAGATTAATACTTATTAGAAAATATGAATAGTAAACAGTGTGCTCTGACACTGCAGTGCTTAGAAAAAAGTATATTTTTCTCAATAAAAGAGTTGATCAAAGATACTATAATTTGGGGGCTTCCCAGGTGGCTCCAGTGGTAAAGAACCCACCTGCCAATGCAGGAAATGCAAGAGATGTTGGTTCAATCCCTGGGTCAGGAAGGTCCCCTGGAGGAGAGTATGGCAACCCACTCCAGTACTCTTGTCTGGAGAATCCCACAGAGACAGGAGTTTTACAGGCTATGGTCCATAGGTTGCACAGAATCGGACACGACTGAAGCAACTTAGTAAGCACGCACACACTATTATTTTTAAAGCCCACTTTTAAAAAAATATTCATTTTTAAAAAGGGCTATATACATGACATAAAAACAGCAGACACCTTATGAATTACCTTTCTGAGAATCAGGTTTACTTCCTACTGAGTGACTGTCATTTCTTGATGTCTGCTCTCTATTTGATTCTGAGACTTGAGAATGAAGGCTGATTGTGTCATCATCTGATGGCTGAATGCAATAAGTAAAAAGTAAAAATGAGGCATTTTAAACATATGGTAAGGATTAGTTCCATATATGAAGTACAGAACACCTGATTTAAATCTCCAGTTTTAAAACCAAAAATTAATATGAGGTTTACTGTTTTGTTTTTAAAACTGCGCATGTCTTTTTTTTTTAAACTTGAGGTCATAAAGTGCAATGCTGATCACATTTTTAAGCAAAATAAATGAAATGTGTGCAAGTGCCTATCTACTTCAAAGCTCTAGTATAATTATTTTGTTTTTCTAATAAAATTTTAAAATAAAATAGCTCAGTAATAGAAAAGACTCACTTCTGTTGTAGACAATCGTTTCTCTCCATTATCACTTCCAATTCCAGAGTCAGGACCATGATTTTTATTTGGATAAAAATCTTCCATACTATGGAAACACAAATTTTAAGGGCAGTTAAGGTTTTCTTCTTAAATAGATAATACATAATTGACCTAAAATTTTGCTAGATAATATAGAATATATACTTTTGATATGTAAGATCCTTTAAAACATGAGGAGAAAAATATCGGATCATATAAAACACTTTATTCATGTCCCTCATGTAATATTTTCACATTCTCTGTTGTAAAATAGGTTACAATAGCCTTAGCAATAGCCTATTATTTCTCCTGAGAGATTCAGAAAAGCAGATAGTCCTGCTAGAAAATCATCTTGATAAAGACCTATTTTTCTTATGAGTTTATCAAATTTCACCATATAATGCTGAAATGTTTTTTAACCTTAATACAACCATTTCTTCTTCATTATCTCTAAAAATATATTTAGCCTCATAAATAAGGACCATTAAGTAATTAAGAGAAAAAAGGCCAAAAAATGCCTGTAAAGCATTGAATAAGCAATTGTTTTGGTGTGAGGAAAGAGCTGTCCTTACAAATTTCTGAATTATAGTATTCCACCCAGGTTGCAAAATAGTTTTCACTTTAATTTGCAAATTTACCATATACTGTACATTGACCACTGGTTATATGCCAAGAATTGGGCTAAGGCTTTTTTTTAAGTATTTTAAAGATAATACTTCACATTCCTTGTGAAAACTCTAGCAGGTTATTGGTGCTTTCTCATTTTACAGAAAAGGAAACTGAGGCCAGGAAGGGTTGAAAAAATGACCCAATGACATACAACTTGCAAATGGCAGTCTAAGTTTTATCCCAAGATTATCTAACACTGAAGTCCCTGATCTGCTATATTTCTTCCCCAAATACTGATTTTATACTTTTCAGGAGTATATCAACAAACTTAGGGAAGCAATTACCAAGGGTTAAGGCACTATGCTGAACACCTGAGATGAGCTGAATTTTAATATGTTTGCTTTCAAAGCATTCTCAGCCTAGAAGGGGAGTATGCTTATCTGTTCTGAAGGATATGACAAAGGTAAATGGGGCTTCCCAGATGGTTCAGTGGTAAAGAATCCACCTGCCAAGCAGGAGACGAGGGTTTGATCCCTGGTTCGGGAAGATCCCCGGGAGAAGGAAATGGTAACCCACTCCAGTATTCTTGCCTGGGAAATCACAGTCAGAGGAGCCTGGCAGGCTACAGTCCATGGGGGTCACAAAAGAGTTAGACACAACTTACCAAATAAACAACAAGAACAAAGGTAAATATAAATTTCTCCTTGGGAAGGTGAGGAAAGGCTTCACCCAAGGAAGCAGCATTTGAGATTAATCTTGAAGGATGAAAGACAACAAATGCTAGCATTTGCTGAGTGTCTACATTGTGTTAGATACTATGCCAGGTGCACCTCATATTTTATTTATAATGAAATTGTACAAATGAAGAAATAAAGCTAATAAAAGTTAACTTCCCAAGGGGAAATATTATGATATTTACTGAGGATCATTTACTGAACTAGTTGCTAGGCACACATTTGATTCTCACAACAAGCTTATGAAGTATGTATTGTTAACATTTTAAATAAAGAAACAGGCTCAGAGAGATTAAATAACTTACATAGGCCAAGGAGGAATTAAGAGGTTAAACCGTGATCAGAACTGAAATCTATCTGACTCCACCATCCAACAGTACATCCATATACTATACTAACATACACTGGTGTGTTTGAAACAGATGACAGTGATAATAATAAGCTATTTGTTGAGGAATTAATAAGACACCGTGATAAATACTCTATATGTATTATTTCATTCAATCCTGACAATATCCGTATGATTATTTTCCTTTTCACATACAAGAAAGCTAAAGACCAGAGATAATATTACACAAGGACATACAGTTATTAAGAGTTGAAGAAGAGCTTCACAAGGATATTATGTCTGACTCCAAAAGCTGAAGTAGAACTACTACAATGCTTATATAGAATAAAGAGTTTACAAAATATCAAGGAAAGGTATTCTAAGTAGTAAGAACCATATAGCCAAAAACATGAGAGAGAAACTAGAAAGTACATACAAGAACTTTCTAAGTAATTCAGTACCAGCTCTGTGTGAGAGATAAGCACACCCAAGAGCCACAAATAAACTCCATTGATCTGCCCTGTCCAATAGTAGCCACTAGTCATCCTTGGCAACTGAGCATTTGAAATGTACTAGTCCAAATTGAGACATGCTATAAATGTAAAATACACACTAGATTTCAAAGATTTAAAAGAAAGTGAAATAACTCACTAGTTTTTTATATGTAATTATATATTGAAATTTCAATTATGTAGAAGCTTTATACAGTCAGCAAAAACAAGACCAGGAGCTGACTGTGGCTCAGATCATGAACTGCTTATTGCCAAATTCAGACTTAAATTGAACAAAGTAAGGAAAACCACTAGACCATTCAGGTATGACCTAAATCAAATCCCTTACGATTACACAGTGGAAGTGACAAATAGATCCAAGGGATTAGATCTGATAGACAGAGTGCCAGAAGAACTATGGATGGAGGTTCAAGACACTGTACAGGAGGCAATAATCAAGACCATCCCCAAGAAAAAGAAATGCAAAAAGCAAAATGGTTGTCTGAGGAAGCCTTACAAATAGCCGAGAAAAGAAGAAAAGCTAAAGGTAAAGGAGAAAAGGAAAGATATACACATCTGAAGGCAAAGTTCCAAGGAATAGCAAGGAGAGGTAAGAATGCTTTCCTCAGTGATCAATGCAAAGAAATAGAGGAAAACAATAGAATGGGAAAGACTAGAGATCTCTTCAAGAAAACGAGAGATACCAAGGGAACATTTCGTGCAAAGATGGGCTCGATAAAGGACAGAAATGGTATGGACCTAACAGAAGCAGAAGATATTAAGAAAAGGTGGCAAGAATACACAAAAGAACTATGCAAAAAAGATCTTAGTGACCCAGATAACCACGATGGTGTGATCACTCACTTACAGCCAGACATGCTGCAGTGCAAAGTCAAGTGGGCCTTAGGAAGCATCACTACAAACAAAGCTAGTGAAGGTGATGGGATTCCAGCTAAGCCATTTCAAATCCTAAAAGATGATACTGTGAAAGTGCTTCACTCAATATGCCAGTAAATTTGGAAAACTCAGCAGTGGCCACAAGACTGGAAAAGGTCACTTTTCATTCCAATCCCAAAGAAAGGCAATGCCAAAGAATGTTCAAACTATGGCACAACTGTAAGCATCTCACATGCCAGCAGAGTAATGCTCAAAATTCTCCAAGCCAGGCTTCAACAGTATATGAACTGAGAACTTCCAGATGTTCAAAGCTGGATTTAGAAAAGGCAGAGGAACCAGAGATCAAATTGCCAACATCCATTGTATAACAGAAGAAGCAAGAGAGTTCCAGAAAAGCATCTGCTTCTGCTTTACTGGCTATGATTATGTAGATCACAACAAACTGTGGAACATTCTTAAAGAGATGGGAATACCAGACCACCTGACCTGCCTCCTGACAAACTTCTATGCAGGTCAACAAGCAACATTTAGAACTGGACATGGAACAATGGACTGGTTCCAAATCGAAAAAGGAATACATCAAGGCTGTATGTTGTCACCCTGCATATTTCACTTATATATAGAGTACACCATGCAAAATGCCAGGCTGGATGAAGCACAAGCTGGAATCAAGATTGCTGGGAGAAATATCAATAGCCTCAGATATGCAGAAGACACCACCGTTATGGCAGAAAATGAAACGGAACTGAGGAACCTCTTGATGAAAGTGAAAGAGGAGAGTGAAAAAGCTGGCTTCAAACTCAACATTCAAAAAACCAAAATAATGGCATCTGGTCCCATCACTTCATGGGAAATAGATGGGGAAACAATGGAAACAGTGACAGACTTTATTTTCTTGGGCTCCAATATCCTTGCAGATGGTGACTGCAGCCATGAAATTAAAAGACGCTTGCTCCTTGGAAGAAAAGCTATGACAAACCTAGACAGCATATTAAAAAGACATGTAAAGAAAAGACATTACTGACAAAGTTCCATCTAGTCAAAGCTATGGTTTTTCCAGTAGTCATGTATGGATGTGAGTTAGACCATAAAGCTGAATGCCAAAAATTTGATGCTTCTGCAACTGTTGTGTTGGAGAAGACTCTTGAGAGTCCCTTGGACTGCAAGGAGATCAAACAAGTCAATCCTAAAGGAAATCAGTTCTGAATATTCATTGGAAGGACTGATGCTGAAGCTGAAGCTCCAATACTTTGGCTACCTAATGAGAAGAACTGACTCATTTGAAAAGACCCTGATGCTGGGAAAGATTGAAGACAGGAGGAGAAGGGACGACAGAGGATGAGATGGTTGGATGGCATCACCAACTCGATGATCATGAGTTTGAGCAAGCTCCACATGTTGGTGATGGACAGGGAAACCTGGCGTGCCACAGGCCATGGGGTCACAAAGGGTTGGACACAAGTGAGTGACTGAACTGAACTGACATACTGAAATGACATTTTTAATATATTGTTATGACCAACCTTGATAGTATATTAAAAAGCAGAGACATTATTTTGCCAACCAAGGTCCGTCTAGTCAAGGCAATGGTTTTTCCCGTGGTCATGTATGGATGTGAGAGTTGGACTGTGAAGAAAGCTGATCGCCGAAGAATCGATGCTTTTGAACTGTGGTGTTGGAGAAGACTCTTGAGAGTCCCTTGGACTGCAAGGAGATCCAACCAGTCCATTCTAAAGGAGATCAATCCTGGATGTTCATTGGAGGGACTGATGCTAAAGCTGAAACTGCAATACTTTGGCCACCTCATGCGACGAGTTGACTCACTGGAAAAGACTCTGATGCTGGGAAAGGTTGGGGGCAGGAGGAGAATGGGACGACAGAGGATGAGATGGCTGGATGGCATCACCGACTCTGTGGACATGAGTTTGAGTGTACTCCGGGAGTTGGTGATGGACAGGGAGGCCTGGCGTGCTGTGATTCATGGGGTTGCGGAGAGTCGGACACGACTGAGCGACTGAACTGAACTGAACTGAACTGAATGTAACATGCATTATTAAAATTAATTTATTATTTTTTAAATGGGTTACAAGAAAATTTAAAAATTACTAATGTGGCTCATATTGCCTTTCTATCGGACGGCACTGCTAGACACCGTCTTCAAAATCTATTTCAATTCTGTCCACTCCTTTTCATCTCTACTGCAATAACCCAAATGGCAACCCACTCCAGTGTTCTTGCCTGGAGAACCCCGGGGACGGGGGAGCCTGGTGGGCTTCCGTCTATGGGGTCACACAGAGTCGGACACGACTGAAGTGACTTAGCAGCAGCAGCAGCAGACCCCTTGATCTTTTGGTAGTACCACAACACCCTAACTAGTCCCTGTGTTTTTACTTGTTTTCTTCCAATGTATTCTTTCTATAAGAGCCAAATAGTTTCTTTAAAAATAATTTAATCATGTTATCCTCCTGTTTATAATTGTCCAATGACTTCCCACTGTACTTTAAATAAAATTCAAACTTCTTACCACAGCCTCCAAAGCCCCCATATAACTTCAGCCCTGACTAACTTTCCAAAGTCAACTTGTACCACAGTGCTGGCCTCCTCTCATTTTTTTTTTTTTTTACATACCAAGTTTCTTCCTAACTTAAGACCTTTGCACATGCCATTATTTCTGCCTGAAATGCCCTTTCCCTCACTCTTTCCCCAGCTGGCTTTTCTCCTTTCAGGTCTTGACTTAAAACCTCACCTTCTCAAATAGACACTCCCCAACCACACTCCTGAAACATGTTCCTTCCCTTCAAAGCACCCACGAAATTTGAAATTATGTGTGTGTGTCTGTGTTCTTGTTTTATTTAACAACCAACTCCTCCACTAGAATGTGAGCTCCATGAGGACCAAGGCCAATATGTAATTCAACAAACCCTGAATCTACTGGTAGGCACTCAACTTAAATAAATAAATGACTAATATAATGAATGTCATTACTAAAGTAATTTTGAAATAAATATAAAAGAATACTAATAGAGATTAGTATATGAATTAATTCTAATTTTTGTAGAATTGTTTGGCCTACTATCATTTATAATATTAAGCAAACTAATCTTTGGCAACTAAATTTAATGCTCAGATGCTTAATCATTCTAAGGCAACCAATATATTTAAGAAAAATCCTATTTCGGATTCAAAAACTTGCACTGTTAACAATAATACTTACTAAGCTGGCATTCCACGTAGTCTGAACTATGCCATAAATACAATAACAAATCTTTAAATATTTTAGTCAGGGACAGTCTCCCTTTGCATAGTCTCATCCCACTCCAAATTATTTTCCATACTATTGGATGGAATTATGTTTTCATAAAATCTTTCAGACCAATCTATGTCTCAAAAGGATGAATTGAAAACAAAATATCAAATCTAATATTTCAAAATATTTTGAGGAAAAAATACCAATATCAAACAGAATATCAATGATAAATCATCCCTGATTCATATAGAAATGATCAAAAAATATCCATATAGAAATGCATCAAGAAAATGGAGGTATAAGGTAACCGCAAATGTCTTACTCTTCCACTAACCTCAATTCAAAGTCAAATTCTACTGATTACAATTGTACATCACAGTGATCACAGGAGAACATTAACAGTTGTCAAGTGCTGAGAAATTAGTTCTTCTGTACTAGAATGTCAGAAGTACATTTTAGTTTACATTTTACTACTTAAAGCTTTAATGATAAATTTTTTGTGAAAACTCCAAACTTATTCTACTATCAGAGGTTCACTCTATGATGGTGATATTTCACTTCAGCTAATTATTGATTTTAACACTGGACCAATCGTCCTAAGTATATTCAGTTCACTCAAGATAAACAAACAAATATCATCTATATATAGAGAGAAGACACCATTGTTATGAAAGTAGAATATTACAGAATATTACATTACCTGTCCGTGAGAGGTTGGGAGGGCATTCTTTTACTCAATGATGGCAGATCCAAAGAATCTGGTTTCTTATCCATTCTGCAACAAGCTTGGATATTTAAGTATTTAAATATGTGTACTTTACCTTTTAAACATATCTGTCAATAAATAATAGAGTACGGTTATAGTTTCAAATATAGTCATTTACCAATTTATTAATAAATTTTAATAACTTCAAATTACTCTGAGATATAACAATCATGATAGATACTTTACATATTTAAATACTTTGTACTTCTGACACTAGGTGAAAAAAATCTGACAGCACTGACAATAACTAAAACTATTGTGGTCTCTGTCCTTATTAGAAAAAACTAAGTTACTTTTTCTGTATTTCCCTGAACTATTTTGTTAAAAGCACAATGTACAAACCACTAAGCAATATAAAATTTATAATTCATAAAAGTTGCCTTCTCGAGAAAAAATGCTACTATTGCTGCTAAGTCGCGTCAGTCATATCTGACTCTGTGCGACCCCATAGACGGCAGCCCACCAGGCTCCTCCATCCCTGGGATTCTCCAGGCAAGAATTCTGGAGTCAGTTGTCATTTCTTTCTCCAGTGCATGGAAGTGAAGTCGCTCAGTTGTGTCCGACTCCTCGCGACCCCATGGACTATAGCCCACCAGGCTCCTCCATCCATGGGATTTCCCAGGCAAGAGTACTGGAGTGGGTTGCCACTGCCTTCTCCAGAAAAAATGAAAAGAAATACATTCATTGTAGTCCTAAGAGCAGAAGAAAAAAAAAATAACCCATGTAATTCTTTAAAGTAACCTCATCAGAACCACTAAGTCTAAACACTGGAAGAAAGTTAATCAAAAGAATGCAAATACAGGATAAATTTGTTGAAAGGTGTGATGTTAAGCCACTTAAAATAAAACAAAACAAATTTTTAAATGGTCAATTCAACTAATATAATATCCAGAAAAATTATTTTCATTGGCAATAAAGAAAAAGAATAATGAGGGGGAAAATACTGTGTGAAAGAAAGTATTTTATATAAAAAAGATAGACAATGAGCAGTAGGGAAACAATAAGTTGGCTTTACAAAGGATAACTGCAGTCACCATAAATGTTATCAAATAAGTATTTCTCAAAATTTAGAATAGAAAATGTTGTTTTATGGATGCACAAAACCTAGCAATATACAAAAACAATCAATAAAGAAAACAATAGAAACAGCACATTAAAACGTAATTATCATTCCAGGTAGAAAGGAAAAACGGTTCTTAGATAAATCTAATAGATACCAGATCTGACCTGACCACTGAAAAATTTCATTTAAAAGGAAAAAGGAAACCATTTGTGCTTTAGAATATAAATATATTACCAATTAAAATGTATCCTATTATCTATCTAAATTTGTAAAAATTATCTATTTCCAAATTAAATGCTGATAAATTACTTTTGTAAATTTAATTTATATCACCATTCACATACAGTTTTAAAATCAAAGAGAATTATAAAACAGTTAACAAAAAATTAATCCCCTGTACCACCCCTTTCAATTTCTAAGACCCAGTCCCCACATTTAACTCTTTGAGTTGGTTTCTGCTTTTTACCTTCATATTTATAAACAACATGGTTCTAGTGGTATTTTTTATTTTTCAATTATAGATTTTATTTATCAAGGTCTTACTAAGGAAGATGAGGACTTAAGATTTCTTGTGTTATCACTACCACTGACGTACCAGATAGATGGGCCCCAGGCTGAGCAGCTGAAATCTGTTCCCTGTGGACAGATACTTCAAGATAAAGACAATGGCAGAAACAAAGAAGAGCTGAGTCCTGCTTGAACTTGGATAGAAGATAAAGAGACCACATATTTCTCATTCTTAAGGTCAAAGAGGCCTCTCTGACTACACATGTGCAGAAAGATTCCTCAGTAGGTCAGAGAAGGAAGGGGGCACCAGACTGTAATATGCTCTTCTTCCCAGAAGCCCCTGCCTTGGAATCCACCTTGGCTAAGAGATGCACACACACACAGGGGAGGACCCTGAGTTAAACCAAATAGGGATTCAGAGCCAGGCAAAAGCCAGATGACTGGCCAAAGGAGATTTGGAAAAAGTACCCTATATGAGTGATTTAGGGCTGGTGTGCTCCTCCTCACTGGACGGTGTCGGGGGAGTAGGGGGGGGGCAGTGCTCGGGGTCGGCCACACACACTTTCTCTCCAGGTATGTATCTCTGCCTTGCTTCTGTCTTAAACAAACTGTTTCTCTGTGTGCTCTCCGACTTGTGTGTGTTAGTCGCTGAGTTGTGTCCAACTCTTTGAGACCCCCATGGACTGTACCCCACTGGGCTCATCTGTTCATGGACTTGTCCAGGCAAGAATACTGGAGTGGGTTGCCATACCCTTCCCCAGTGGATCTTCCCAACCCAGGAATCGATCCTGGGTCTCCTGCATTGCAGGCGGATTCTTTATCGTCTGAGCCACCAGGGAAGTGCTGCGTCTCTAATAATAAACTATGTACCTGTTTTTCCAGTTTTTGCCTCCTTGAAACATTCTTACTTTCAAACAGAGGCAAGAGCCAGCAAAATTTTGCTTCTAGCCTCTAGGCAGAGGTCCTAGAGGTTCCTAGGCAAGGGGCTAAGATCTTGCTTCAAGCCACTGCTCACTGCCATCTGCATGAGATCATCACCACTATCACATATCATCAAACCACCATTCTCCTATCACCAATCCCTATGAACTCATATAAACATACTTCCTCCCTCTTCAGAAGCATAACATAGTGGTTGGAACATGAACTCTGGAGTTAAGATTGCCTTGGTTTGAAACCAGGCTCCACCACATGCTAGTCATGTGACCTTGGACAAGACAGGAAACAGCTACAGCTCTCTTTTCTCTTATATAAAATGACAGTACCTATTTTATAGGGTTGCTATAAGAAAGGAGTGAATGCATGTAAAGCATTTTCAATACAGTGCTTGGAGCATGGTAAGTGCCATATAAATCTTTGCTATTATTACATCTATGTCACAATTTTTCATTAAATCAAAATATAGTATTTACAACAATATGACCAAGAAAGTAGTCACAGATGAACCACAGAGGTTAGTTAGATTCATTTCCTTTCTCTTGTAAGTTTTTGTTTTTCCTAAAGTGACTACTTGCCCCATTTTTCTAATTTGTTTAATTTTCTGATGCGAAAAACTGACTCATTGGAAAAGACCCTGACGCTGGGAAAGATTGAAGGCAGGAGGAGAAGGGGATGACAGAGGATGAAATGGTTGGATGGCATCAGCGACTCAATGGACATGACTTTGAGTAAGCTCCAGTAGTTGGTGATGGACAGGGAAGCCTGGTGTGCTGCAGCCCATGGAGTCACAAAGAGTGGGACATGACTGAGCAACTGAAATGAACTGGTAATTTTCTGTGTGCCTAAGACCTACAAGACCTTTTAGAACTAACACCCAAAAAAGAAGTCCTTTTCATTATAGGGGACTGGAATGCAAAAGTAGAAAGTCAAGAAACACCTGGAGTAACACGCAAACTTGGCCTTGGAGAACGGAATGAAGCAGGGCAAAGGCTAATAGAGTTTTGCCAAGAGAATGCACTGGTCATAGCAAACACCCTCTTCCAACAACACAAGAGAAGACTCTACACATGTACATCACCAGATGGTCAACACCAAAATCAGATTGATTATATTCTTTGCAGCCAATGATGGAGAAGCTCTATACAGTTAGCAAAAGCAAGACCAGGAGCTGACTGTGGCTCAGATCATGAACTCCTTATTGCCAAATTCAGACTTAAAGAAAGTAGGGAAAACCACTAGACCATTCAGATATGACCTAAATAAAATCCCTTATGATTATACAGTGGAAGTGAGAAATAGATTTAAGGACTCGATCTGATAGATAGAGTGCCTGATGAACTCTGGATGGAGGCTTGTGACATTGTACAGGAGGTTCGTGACATTGTACAGGGACCAAGACTATCCCCATGGAAAAGAAATGCAAAAAAGCAAAATGGCTGTCTGAGGAGGCCTTACAAATAGCTGTGAAAAGAAGAGACGCAAAAAGCAAAGGAGAAAAGGAAAGATATAAGCATCTGAATGCAGAGTTCCAAAGAATAGCAAAGAGAGGTAAGAAAGCCTTCCTCAGTGATCAATGCAAAGAAATAGAGGAAAACAACAGAAGAGGAAAAACAAGAGATCTATTCAAGAAAATCAGAGATTCCAAGGGAACATTTCATGCAAAGATGGGCTCGATAAAGGACAGAAATGGTATGGACCTAACAGAAGCAGAAGATATTAAGAAGAGGTGTCAAGAATACACAGAAGAACTGTACAAAAAAGATCTTCACGACCAAGATAGTCACGATAATGTGATCACTGACCTAGAGCCAGACATCTTGGAATGTGAAGTCAAGTGGGCCTTAGAAAGCATCACTACGAACAAAGCTGGTGGAGGTGATGGAATTCCAGTTGAGCTATTTCAAATCTTGAAAGATGATGCTGTGAAAGTGCTGCACTCAATATGCCAGCAAATGTGGAAAACTCAGCAGTGGCCACAGGACTGGAAGAGGTCAATCTTCATTCCAATCCCAAAGAAAGGCAATCCCAAAGAATGCTCAAACTACCGCACAATTGCAATCATCTCACACGCTAGTAAAGTCATGCTCAAAATTCTCCAAGCCAGGTTTCAGCAATATGTGAACCGTGAACTCCCAGATGTTCAAGCAGGTTTTAGAAAAGGCAGAGGCACCAGAGATCAAATTTCCAACATCCGCTGGATCATGGAGAAAGCAAGAGTTCCAGAAAAACATCTATTTCTGCTTCATTGACTATGCCAAAGCCTTTGACTGTGTGGATCACAATAAACTGTGGAACATTCTGAAAGAGAAGCGAATACCAGACCACCTGACCTGCCTCTTAGAAACCTGTATCCAGGTCAGGAAGCAGCAGTCAGAACTGTACATGGAACAACAGACTGGTTTCAAATAGGAAAAGGAGTACGTCAAGGCTGTATATTGTTACCTTGCTTATTTAACTTATATGCAGAGTACATCATGAGGAACGCTGGGCTGGAAGAAGCACAAGCTGGAATCAAGATTGCTGGGAGAAATATCAATAACCTCAGATATGCAGATGACACTACCCCTATGGCAGAAAGTGAAGAGGAACTCAAAAGCCTCTTGATGAAAGTGAGAGAGGAGAGTGAAAAGGTTGGCTTGAAGCTCAACATTCAGCAAACAAAGATCATGGCATCTGGTCCCATCCCTTCATGGGAAATAGATGGAAAAACAGTGGAAACAGTGTCAGACTTTATTTTTTTGGGCTCCAAAATCACTGCAGATGCTGATTGCAGCCATGAAATTAAAAGACGCTTACTCCTTGGAAGGAAAGTTATGACCAACCTTGATAGTATATTCAAAAGCAGAGACATTACTTTGCCAACAAATGTCCGTCTAGTCAAGGCTATGATTTTTCCCGTGGTCATGTATGGATGTGAGAATTGGACTGTGAAGAAAGCTGATTGCCGCAGAATTGATGCTTTTGAACTGTGGTGTTGGAGAAGACTCTTGAGAGGCCCTTGGACTGCAAGGAGATCCAACCAGTCCATTCTAAAGGAGATCAATCCTGGGTGTTCATTGGAAGGACTGATGCTAAAGCTGAAACTCCAATACTTTGGCCACCTCATGCGACGAGTTGACTCACTGGAAAAGACTCTGATGCTGGGAAAGGTTGGGGGCGGGAGGAGAAGGGGATGACAGCGAATGAGATGGCTGGATGGCATCACCGACTCTGTGGACATGAGTTTGAGTGAACTCCGGGAGTTGGTGATGGACAGGGAGGTCTGGCGTGCTGTGATTCATGGGGTCGCGGAGAGTCGGACACGGCTGAGCGACTGAACTGAACTGAACTACTAATTAATTTCTGACTCTGACAGAACTGAAACGTCTCTCCATACTGACAAATACATTAAGTCATCTATTAACTTCTTTATTCTTTTTCTATTTTCTTTTGGGAGACAACCCTCCCCCTACCAAACTGATTGGTTGCTAGACTCTAGGTCCATGCATACCAGTTTATCTTAGACATGAAGAATTCTTCTTAATTTGTTCCTTCATTTTGATATAATACACCCTCTACTGGCTTTCTAGTAAAGTGTGCAGGACAGCTAAAATTTCTGAGATCTTGCATGTTTGAAACTGTCTTTTTTTTCTATCTTACAACTGACTGATAGTTTGACTTTACAAATTAGGGAATATTCCTTCAGTCACTGAAGGCATCATTCTAACATCTTCCAGTTCCCCATGCTGTTGCTGAGAAGTCATTCCGATTACCACCGCTATGAATGTGACCCATTTTGTCTTCATGGAAGCCTTTCAAGTCTCTGTCTTTCACATTAGAAATTATTTCTACAATGTCTAGTGATCCATGGCTGTCTGTTCATTTTCAAAAGAAAAATGGTAAGAAGTCAAATGGACGCTCTATGTAAGAGGGAGAAGTTTATCAATGGTCAGCCCATGTCTAGAGAACAGATCGTGACTTGTGCTTCAGGGGACTGCCAATGATCAGTATACCTATTTCTCCTAGTTCAATCAGTCTTCCAAGAGAGAAATCACCCATCCTAAGTCACATAAGAGAGGCTGCAAGCATTCTGGGAGTCAAGCAAGATAAGTCTACTGACACTCCCAACATTTAGTATGTATGCACTCACTGTTGTCAGTATGGGATCTCATTTGTGCCCATAGCTGTACCTGCAGCCCCTAACTCTGATGGAGTCTCTCTACAGCTGTGCTATCCAATACAGTAGTCACTAGCCACATGTGGCTATTTAATCTAAATAAAACTAAAAATGCACTTCTTCAATCACACTATATACTTTCAAGAGCTCAACAGCCACTTGTGGCTACCATATAGGACAGTACAAATACAGAACATTTCCATCATTACAGAAAGTTCTAATAGACAGAGCTGCTCTAAAGAGTAAACTCCAGGCTTACGCTGAGGGAAGGAATGATTCTCATTTCGCTGATGAGCTGAGGAAGAGAATCTGAGAGAATCCACCTACTCCTCAGAGTAAACCCTAGGTTTCTGCTAAAGCAAGGGAGGGGAAGTCACATAGCTGCAGACCTAAGGGCAAAATCAGTGCAAATTTAGACCTGTATTGTTGAATATATTAACAATTAGTCATGTAAAACTATTGAAATTTCAATTAATCAAAATAAAATTAAATTGAAAATTTTGTTCCTTAGTCACACGAGCCATATATCAAATACTCAATAGCAATAGAAGAAAACAATAGAATGGGAAAGACTAGAGATCTCTTCAAGAAAATGAGAGATACCAAGGGAACATTTCATGCACAGATGGGCTCGATAAAGGACAGAAATGTTAAGGACCTAACAGAAGCAGAAGATATTAAGAAAAGGTGGCAAGAATACACAAAAGAACAATACAAAAAAGATCTTAGTGACCCAGATAACCACAGCGGTGTGATCACTCACCTACAGCCAGATATCCTGCGGTGCAAAGTCAAGTGGGCCTTAGGAAGCATCACTATAAACAAAGCTAGTGAAGGTGATGGGATTCCAGCTAAGCCATTTCAAATCCTAAAAGATGATGCTGTGAAAGTGCTGCACTCAATATGCCAGTAAATTTGGAAAACTCAGCAGTGGCCACAAGACTGGAAAAGGTCACTTTTCATTCCAATCCCAAAGAAAGGCAATGCCAAAGAATGTTCAAACTATGGCACAACTGCAAGCCTCTCACACACTAGCAAAGTAATGCTCAAAATTCTCCAAGCCAGGCTTCAACAGTATATGAACTGAGAACTTCCAGATGTTCAAAGCTGGATTTAGAAAAGGCAGAGGAACCAGAGATCAAATTGCCAACATCCGTTGGATCATAGAAAAAGCAAGAAAGTTCCAGAAAAACATCTACTTCTGCTTCATTGACTATGCTAAAGCCTTTGACTGTGTGGATCACAACAACTGTAGAACATTCCTAAAGATATGGGAATACCAGACCACCTGACCTGCCTCCTGACAAACTTCTATGCAGGTCAAGAAGCAACAGTTAGAAATGGATATGAAACAGTGAAGTGGTTCCAAATTGAAAAAGGAATACATCAAGGCTGTATATTGTCACCCTGCATATTTCACTTACATATAGAGTACATCACGAAAAATGCCGGGCTGGAGGAAGCACAAGCTGGAATCAAGATTGCTGGGAGAAATATCAATAGCCTCAGACATGCAGAAGACACCACCGTTATGGCAGAAAGTGAAAAGGAATTGAAGATATTGATGAAAGTGAGAGAGGAGAGTGAAAAAGCTGGCTTCAAAGAAACTGATCAAAGTGAAAGAGGAGAGTGAAAAAGCTGGCTTCAAACTCAACATTCAAAGAACTAAAATAATGGCATCTGGTCCCATCACTTCAAGGCAAATAGATGGGGAAACAATGGAAATAGTGACAGACTTTACTTTCTTGGGCTCCAAAATCCTTGCAGATGGTGACTGCAGCCATGAAATTAAGACACTTGCTCCTTGGAAGAAAAGCTATGACAAACCTAGACTGCATATTGCAGAGAAGGCAATGGTACCCGACTCCAGTACTCTTGCCTGGAAAATCCCACGAACAGAGGAGCCTGGTGGGCTGCAGTCCATGGGGTTGCTACGAGTCGGACACGGCTGAACAACTTCACATTCATTTTTCACTTTCATGCATTGGAGAAGGACATGGCAACCCATTCCAGTGTCCTTGCCTGAAGAATCCCAGGGATTAGGGAGTCTGGTGGGCTGCCGTCTGTGGGATCGCACAGAGTCGGACACGACTGAAGCGACTTAGCAGCAGCAGCAGCAGACAGCGTATTGAAAAGGAGAGACATTACTTTAGTGACAAAGGTCCGTCTAGTCAAATCTATGGTTTTTCTAGTAATCATGTGTAAATGTGAGAGCTGGACCATAAAGAAGTTCAGCTCAGTTCAGTTCAGTCAGTTGTGTCCAACTCTTTGCGACCCCATGGACTGCAGCATGCCAGGCTTCCCTGTCCATCAACGACTCCTGGAGCTTGCTCAAACTCATGTCCATTGAGTTGGAGATGCCATCCAACCATCTCATCCTCTGTCATCCCCTTCTCCTCCTGACTTCAATCATTCCCAGCATCACGGTCTTTTCAAATGAGTCAGCTCTTCGCATCAGGTGGTCAAAGTATTGGAGCTTCAGCTTCAACATCAGTCCTTCCAATGAACACCCAGGACTGATCTCCTTTAGGATGAACTGGTTGGATCTCCTTGCAGTCCAAGGGACTCTCAAGAGTCTTCTCCAACACCACACTGCAAAACCATCAATTCCTCTGCGCTCAGCTTTCTTTATAGTCTAACTCTCACATCCGTACATGACTACTGGAAAAACCATAGCCTTGACTAGACAGACCTTTGTGGACAAAGTAATGTCTCTGCTTTTTAATATGCTGTCTAGGTTGGTCATAACTTTCCTTCCAAGGAGTAAGCGTCTTTTAATTTCATGGCTGCAGTCACCATCTGCAGTGATTTTAGAGCCCCCCAAAATAAAGTCATCCACTGTTTTCACTATTTCCCCATCTATTTGTCATGATGGGACCAGAAGCCATGATCTTCGTTTTCTGAATGTTGAGCTTTAAGCCAACATTTTCACTCTCCTCTTTCATCAAGAGGCTCTTTAGTTCTTTTCACTTGCTGCCATAAGGGTGGTGTCATCTGTATATCTGAGGTTATTGATATTTCTCCCTGCAATCTTGATTCTAGCTTGTGCTTCATCCATCCCAGCGTTCCTCATGATGTACTCTGCATATAAGTTAAATAGGCAGGGTCACAATATATAGCCTTGATGTACTCCTTTCCTGATTTGGAACCACTCTGTTGTTCCATGTCCAGTTCTAACTGTTGCTTCCTGACCTGCATACAGATTTCTCAAGAGACAGGTCAGGTGGTCTGGTATTCCCATCTTTCAGAATTTTCCACAATTTGTTGTGATCCACACAGTCAAAGGCTTTGGCATAGTCAGTAAAGCAGAAGTAGATGATTTTCTGGAACTCTCTTGCTTGTTCAATGATCCAATGGATGCTGGCAATTTGATCTCTTGTTCCTCTACCTTTTCTAAATTCAGCTTGAACATCTGGAAGTTCATGGCATAAAGAAGGCTGAGCGCCAAAGAATTGATGCTTTTGAATTGTGGTGCTGGAGAAGACTCTTGAGAGTCCCTTGGACAGCAAGGTGATCAAACCAGTCAATCCTAAATTAAATAAATCCTGAATATTCTTTGGAAGGACTGATGCTGAAGCTGAAGCTCCTATACATGGCTACCTGATGTGAAGAGTGAACTCATTGGAAAAGACCCTGATGCTTGGAAAGACTAAAGGCAACAGGAGAAGTGGACAAAAGTAGATGAGATGTTTGGATGGCAACACCGACTCAATGGACATGAGCTTGAGCAAGCTCTGGGAGATGGTGAAAGACAGTGAAGCCTGGCATGCTGCAGTCCATCGGGTCACAGAGAGTCTGACATGACTGAGCAAATGAACAATAGTATTGGACATCACAGATTATACAACATTTCCATTATTTTGAAAGTTCTGTTCAATAGCAGAGCCTTAGATATTCTACAGTCCTTCATGTTTTCAGTATTTCATCCCTCTATTTAGTTACATGTTTCACTCAATAATCACCAAAGAAACACCCGAGCCATTCCCAGATTTAACACAGTAAAATCAACTCGCTTCTTGTTGCCTTCTCCCATAGCAGACACAAGTTTTGGGTTTCCCCATCCTGCTATGGTAGCTACTAGCAGGATTCCAGCCAGCTTTTAGTATTTGAATTTAGAAAAAAGGCACTCGTTTGCAATGAGTGGAATGCACCTTTGTAGGAAAAGAGAAAAAAAAGGCAACTCTTCTGGATGTATACAAACCTAGTGCCAAGGCACAGGCTGGCATTTCACTACCATGTGCCTCCTCAATCAGATACTCTTGTCCAGTATAAGTGGAGATCCTAGTTACCACTATTTCATCTATTTTCTATTTTCCAAAATTCTCTTGCCATCTCTCCCCTGCTGTCCTCTTCTCTCTCAATCTTTGTCTTCATGGGTTTATAGTTTAGTGTACTCCTTTACTATCATTTTAGTGGATTCCACATGAATTTAATTCTCAAACTAAAAGTCAATCCAGTCAGTCCCAAAGGAAATCAACCCTGAATATTCATTGGAAGGACTGATACTGAAGCTGAAGCTCCAAAACTCTGGCCACCTGATGTGAAGAGCCAACTCATTGGAAAAGACCCTGATGCTGGGAAAGATTGAAGGCAGGAGGAGAAGAGGGCAACAGAGGATGAGATGGTTGGATGGCATCACCGATTCAATGGACATGAATGAGCAAACTCTGGGAGACAGTAAGGGACAGGGAAGCCTGGCATGCTTCAAACCATGGGGTTGCAAAGAGTCAGACATGACTGAGTTACTGAACAAAAAAGTAGAAATTAATACTTTTCAACTTGAATTTTTCTTTCTGTTATGATTCCACCTATTGGTGCTAAAAATGTATTCCAATCACACAACAAATCTCAAGTAAATATATACCCAAATAGGACAGAGGAAGATGGAATCCTTAGTCTATCCTTTTAAAATTACACAAACAACAAAAATTATCAGTTCACAAGTAGAAAGTTGGTATCTGGGTTATCCAAATCCTATTCTCTAGAAATGAAGCTAAACCTCCTACCAAAGTGAAAAAGCCAGTTCCCAGAAAAAACACTTTTGACAGTAATACCTCAAAAACAAACTGACTCCTAATTCTGGTGCTTTTGTATTTACCAGAAACATGTAATTCTACATAAAAATAAAAGAAGCAAGTATCATTGTTTTAAATTACAAACCTGTGCTGGTGGTACTTGCAAAGGATTGTTATCCAAAATTATTACTTGTAAATGATGCAGCTTCCTGTAACAAACTGGAATTTCGGTCACTTTATTACAAGAGAAATCCAGCTTGACTAAGGGAAGATCTCCTAATTCTGTTCAGAAACAAAAATAATTTAATTAAATTCTATATAGTTATTCTCTTATTCATGTGAGTAAGAACAGTGAGTATCTTACCATCTGGTAATGCCTGAAGATTATTTCTTCTTATATTTAGCTCTCTAAGTGATTGTAATTTTCCCATTTGTTGGGGAAGAACCTGAATCTCATTGCAGCTAATATCCTAAGGAAAAAAGAAAATAAAATTATAACAAACTAATGGAGAAACAGAGATATATTTCTACTTTTTAATTAAAGCACATGGCTAATAGCTAGCAAGTCACCTCCAATGTCATTTCTCTAAATATGGATTATCAGGCAGATTTATATTTATATTACATCATGAAATCAATCCAGTACAATTAACATAAATTTTTTCGTGTGTAAAAGTGTGAGGTTATAACTAAGTAATACATAAGTCAGCATTTTGAAAATTTCAACTAAAGACCACTCTTACCAACTAAAACCAGAAGGTGCTCTTCATTCATAGGTAAAATGAAAGAGAACTATCAATCACTGGGATAATTTGTCAATTATAGTAGTTGTTTGGGCTTCCCTGGTGACTCAGACAGTAAAGAATCTGCCTGCAATGCGGGAGATCTGGGTTTGATCCCTGGGTTGGGAAGACTCCCTGGAGGAGCACATGGCAACCCACTCCAGTATTCTTGCCTGGAAAATCCCCATGGACAGAGGAGCCTGGTGGGCTACAGTCCATGAGGTCTCAAAGAGTCTGACTTGACTGAGCGACTAAGCACAAAAAGTAGTTGTTTTGAGATACCTCATTGGGCAGGAGGTGAGAAAGTCAAGGATTTACAGATGTGAGCTGGAGAATCAAAGTCCATGGTTAGAATCGATTTAACAAAAACTGTTTCTATGAGGGATTCAGTTCAGTTCAGTTCAGTCGCTCAGTTGTGTCCGACTCTGCGACCCCATGAATCACAGCACGCCAGGCCTCCCTGTCCATCACCAACTCCCGGAGTTCACTCAAACTCATGGCCATCGAGTTGGTGATGCCATCCAGCCATCTCATTCGCTGTCGTCCCCGTCTCCTCCCACCCCCAATCCCTCCTAGCATCAGACTCTTTTCCAGTGAGTCAACTCGTCGCATGAGGTGGCCAAAGTCTTGGAGCTTCAGCTTTAGCATCAGTCCTTCCAATGAACACCCAGGATTGATCTCCTTTAGAATGGACTGGTTGGATCTCCTTGCAATACAGGGGACTCTCAAGAGTCTTCTCCAGCACCACAGTTCAAAAGCATCAATTCTTCGGCGATCAGCTTTCTTCACAGTCCAACTCTCACATCCATACATGACCACGGGAAAAACCATAGCCTTGACTAGGCAGACCTTGGTTGGCAAACTAACGTCTCTGCTTTTTAATATGCTATCTGCTGCTGCTGCTGCGTCACTTCAGTCGTGTCCGACTCTGTGTGACCCCAGACAGAAGCGCACCAGGCTCCCCCTTCCCTGGGGTTCTCCAGGCAAGAACACTGGAGTGGGTTGCCATTTCCTTCTCCAATGTGTGAAAGTGAAAAGTGAAAGTAAAGTCGCTCAGTGGTGTCTGACCCTTAGCGACCCCACGGACTGCAGCCTACCAGGCTCCTCCATCCATGGGATTTTCTAGGCAAGAGTACTTATGCTATCTAGGTTGGTCATAACTTTCCTTCCAAGGAGTGTCTTTTAATTTCCTGGCTGCAGTCAGCATCTGCAGTGATTTTGAAGCCCAAATAAATAAAGTCTGACACTGGCTCACATAATAACCCAAAGACATTCTAAGAGATCTCGTCAGAACTGCCTCATGGTTACGTTAAAACGCAAACCTCAATTTAAAGGTAAACAACACCATATTTCCATAATAATAGAAAGGAACAGCTTAAGTTATTAAACTGTGCAGTCCTCTCCCCCTTTCTTATTATCACATCAACAGAAAGGGAAGAAGAATCTGCAAGACCTCAGGCAGAAGTCATTCTAGACACACTGCAAATGAAATTCATATTCTACTGCTGCTACTGCTGCTAAGTCACTTCAGTCGTGTCCAACTCTGTGTGACCCCAAAGACGGAAGCCCACCAGGCTCCCCCATCCCTGGGATTCTCCAGGCAAGAACACTGGAGTGGGTTGCCATTTCCTTCTCCAATGTGTGAAAGTGAAGTCGCTCAGTCGTGTCCGACCCTTAGCGACCCCACAGACTACAGCCAACCAGGCTCCTCCATCCATGGGATTTTCTAGGCAATAGTACTGGAGTGGCTTGCCATTGCCTTCTCCGATCTGTCCCCAATTTCCAACTTTGACTGGAAATGACATTTAGCTTGGAAGGAAAGGCATGGCACATACATGTATTGTTTTATCAAAAGTAAAAAAGGCAGGAGGGTAAATTCAAAAGAAGAATATTGTTGTTTAGTCACTGAGTCATGTCCAACTTTTTTGCGACCCCATGGACTGTAGCCTGTCCCTGGGATTTCCCAGGTAAGAATACTGGAATGAGTAGCCATCCCCTTCTTCAGGGGATCTTTCCAACCCAGAGATCAAACCCTCATCTCCTGCATTGGCAAGTGGATTGACCACTGAGTCATCGGGGAAGCCCCTAAAGAATATTAAATAATATCTAATCATCTAACCTATAGATTTAAAAATGTATCTACATGCTTCTTTCAAATGTATCTACATGCCATCTTCATTCAACAACAACTACTTATCAAATACGAACTATTTGCTAGGCACTGTTTTAGGTGCTGGGGACGTAGCAATGAGTAAAACAAAAAGTCCTGCCCTCATAGCTCCTTATGGATACTGCATTATAGCAAAGGGAGTAGATTACACAATATGCTAGAAGTGCTATGGAGGCAAAAAACAGAGCAGGGTAAAGGAAAATGGTAGTGTTAGCAATATTGGGGAAGGATAGGAATTTAGATTGTTTCATAGTTAGTATTTGAGCATTATTATCAGAAATGAGAGTATGAGTCATGCCAATACATAAGAAAGGAATATTCCAGACAGAAGGAACAATAAATGTAAAAGCTCTTAAGCAAAGCATATGTAACATATACTAAGAACAGCAATGAATCCAGTATAGCTAGAGAAAAGTGGGCAAGGGGAAAACTAGGATGGAGGGAAAAGTTTTGGCTTTTACTCAGAAATGTGACCAGGTACCAGAAACTTTTAAACAGAGGCATGACACAATCTAACTTAGGTTTTGACAAAGATCACCTTAGCTATTGTGTTGAGGATAGTCCAAATGATGGATAAGAAAACTTCGGAAAAACATCCATTAAAGTAGATACTATGACTCCCTCCGAAAGGTGCCTAATACTGAAGATGTCCATACAAAAAATTAATAAAAATTTGACAGGCAGCTGCCACTTCATAGAATAAACAAACCCAGCACAGGATACTGAACTACTCACCAATGGGTACTCTACAAAATAGTCAGCTGGGATTTGAAGGCTTGAGAGTATTTCCTAGATCTAATGACAGACTTCACTATAGCTGGTTATGACATTCCTAGGATATACCATCCTGGGAAAACATTCCAATGACAGGTAATATCCACAAATTAATTCTATGATGTAAATTGTCAATTAAAAAATAAAATGATCAATTAGCCACCCTAATGCAACCTATCCACTGTTACTGATTTTGAAAGTTGAAAGCGCAATAATTTTACGGTGCTAGTAAAATAATGATTAATATGTTTTAATATTCTGTTTAAATAAAAATACTACACTAAATCTCAAAATCCTAAATATTTTTGAAATTTCATTTATCCAAAAACTATCTCATGTAATATAATTTAAAACATAGGTTCAAAAACGGAAAGAAAAAGAAAGAAAAAAGAAATTACAGAGCCATAGAATCTTTTTAGAAAAATATTTATTTATTTGGTTGCATCCAGTCTTATCTGCAGACACAGGATCTTTGTTGCATCATGCAGGATCTTCCCTTGCAGCTCTCCGGCTCTCTAGTGGCAAGTGGGCTTAGATGCTCGATGGCATGTGGGATCTTAGTTCCCTGATCAAGGATGGAACCTGCATCCCTTGCATTGTGAGGTGAATTCTTAACCACTGGACCATCAGGGAGTCTCAGAGTCATAGAATATTAAAGGAGAATGTACATAAAATCTTTAAAAACATTAACAGTGTGCACGTCAAAGAAAGTAATGAACCCCTTGTATTATGAATTTGTTAGATCACATCTGGCATCTTCTGTTCATTTCTGAGTGTTACGTTAAAAGAGACTATAATAAAAGGGAGCATTTTCAGGATAGAAATAGCTAAAAATAAAAGGCAATAAAAAATAGAAATATAGAAACTAAAAAAAAAAAGAATAAAGGTAATAAAAATATTTAAGCAACAGAAAAACAGGTCTTAGAGTTTGGTAAAATGGAGAGTACACACACAACAAATTATAAATAGGTGAAGGGAAGAAAAGTTATCATTATCTATACTTCTTCACATGATAGTCTCAAGACCAATGGATAAAAGTGATGGGGCATGTATCTTAGTTCAAAATAAGAAAGTTAACAAATTTTGCAAAAGAGAATTAAGGCTGCCTCAGATACACAAACACAAAAATTTGTCCACCATTGAAAATATACAACTAGATGTGTCAGGGATTCCTGCATTAGGAAGTGGTTTTATCTGATTACTTACAAGAATTCTTACAATATTAAAATTCTGTGGTTCTACAACATAACAAGACTAAACTCAAGGAAGTTGTGAGCTAAAATCAGACATAAGCAAGGATGTCTCGAAATATCACTAAAGAGAACTTAGGCATATACCAAGCTTTTTTTTTTTTTAATTAGAGTGAAATTACATAAAGATATGTGTTATGCACATTACATTACATACAAAGATATGTGTTATGCACATTAAAAACTATTTTACTCACCAATTCCATTAAATCTTTTAACTTCCCGATTTCTTCTGGAATGGATACCAGTTTATTATTACTGAGGACCAAAACTTTAAGGGGAAGATCGAATAGGTATTTTGGCAATGTTGATAAAAGATTTCGACTGAAAAGGATAAGAAAGTCTCATTATGACAAATAAGTCTGAAATGAAGTATGCTGAAAAAGAACAAATCACTTCAAAAGTAAGAATTTTTCACTAAATAACAACTATTATTTAATTAATGCTTACTTTGTAACAGGCTAATATCTTTACATGCACTGTCTCATTAAATCCTCATATTAACCTGACAAGACAGGTGGTATTATCTGCATTATACAAATAAAATTAAAGGTCAAATTTAGTTAAGTCACTTGTCCAGGCACAAGCCTGCACTGTGACCTGTAATATTGTCCTACACATCACCAGCTCTCAAAACTCAGAATTTTTCTGAGCTACAGAAAATTCTAACTCAGAATTCTCAAACTTCTTCTGAGCTAAAGAACTGCCAGAACCTTGCTCTCTGGTATAATTTCACTATATTCAATACCTCTACACCACTCACTAGGGGAAGGCTCCAAGGATAAATTTGCATGCACTGTGTTCAAATTTATGAAAGAATGAATATAATTATACCTTTAAAAATATGTAGTAACCTTAACCCATTCTCTTTTGTTGGAGGTTTATGGTAGAACAGTCTACTAGCACCTTCGTTTCAGCCCATAGTTGATACAACATCCCTGTCTCTGCTGATATATTTAAATATAAGGACAACTAACATTTGTTACTATGCAGCAGGCCATGTTCACAGCACCTCACATGAATTAACTTGACTAACCCTCACAACAACCTACATCAGGAAAATAGATACTATCATAATGCGCATTTTACCAATGAAGAAAAAGTCTAAAAGAGATTAAGTAAACTGCTCAAAGTCACAGAGCTGGTAAGTGAGAGAACCAGGATTCAAATCCAGGCGATTTGGCTTTGGGTCCCTTACCTTCAAACTAATTTTGACCAAATTTGCATGCCAATGTAGACTGACCAGAACTATCCCTGCTATAGACTAAATGTTTGTGTCCTCCCCACTCAAAACTTTATAATGTTGAAGCCTAATCCCCAATGTGATGGTACACACAATGTGAGGTGGGGCTTTTGGAAGGTGATTAGTGGCCTTAAAAAGAGACCCCAGAGAGCTTCCTTGCTCTTTACTCCATGTAAGGACTCAGCTAGAAGAGAGTCATCTATGTAAATCAGTGTCTTCACCAGACACTGAATCGGCTGGCACTTTGATCCTGAAATTTCCAGCCCTCAAAACTATGAAAAATAAATTTCTGTTGTTTATAACTACCCAGTCTATGGTATTCTGCTATAGTGCCATAAATGGACTAAGACAATCCTACTACCCAAATATATATAAAGTGTACCACTACATTTACATACTATCAAGCATTCATTAGCAATTTCCTATTATTTCCCCTGCTTTTTAAAGTGATATTTATAGGCTTGTACATAGTATTTTGTATAACATACACAGCAATAAAACTCCAGTGTTACCCCAAGAGAGGGACTTCAAGCCCTTTTGCCCCATTTTATGCCTGCAGAGGATGTCCAGAAACACTAGACTGGTTTAATCACATGGCACAGACTTTAATAAAAAAGGCTAATGTCCCAAGACCAGAAATCCTAGCCAGACTGTTGGAATGTCAAATATGCTAGGTGTTTGTCACAACTCTTGCACTTTAAGGATCAAGAACAATCCTTGGGAAAGTGGTCTGTCTGGAGCACAAAGGGTTTTCCTGAGGATTCTACTGAAAAGAAGCATAGTATACAGGAAGAAAGAATAAGCTAAAAATTATCTTACAAGTTTCTCAAAATCTTTTCACCAAAATAAAAATTAAATAAATAGGAAAAAGAATGGCACATACAAACTCAATCTAATCTCCCTCATATCAAGAAAGTTTAAAAATTGGTTTCTTTTCTTCCCTTAAGAAGCAGGTTTATTGAGTTAGCAGTCAGCTATTTCTTTATACGTAGATAATAATCATAAATCTTCACTTTTGCCACATGCTTTAGAGACAGCCAAAGGAAGTCAGTCATTAGAACAAGTGTTATTTTAATATAGTGCATTTAAAACTTTTTGTGTCTGTAAACAAAAATTACAAGTCAACTTTTAGAGATAAAAATGGGAAAGAATCACAAAAAGTTTTAGTAAAACTATTCTAAGACGTACCATAAATGTTAATATATAAATGCAATTCAATTTTTGACAAATTGCTTTTTCCATAAAAGAACAAAATAAAATGATAATAAAGACAAAAACCTTAAAAATACCTCACTTTCCTCAAACCTTTCCCAAGCCAGGCCAAGGAGATTATGTACCCAGTTAGAGAAAGGAGCAACCCAAATGACCAATATCTATGGAAGGAAATTACTCTCACACACTTTAAGGTTAAAATGGTTTCAGGTAAAGTAATATGTACTGCCAGGTGACACCACTGAGGGAGATACACATAATAAAAATCACAGAGAAAGGAATATTATCATTTACGTATATTAATTATATTTACTACTTCCCTATTTGAGAATTTAGACAAGTAACTTCATTAAGGAAGAAGTTTTCCCTTACAATTCAAAACATAAAACAAAGTTAAGAATAAGATTCTAAAATTAAATCACACTATACCAGTTTCCATTCACTGTCACTCATTTGGTAGGGCAATTTTTTTCTTATTCAATGTTCAGTCTATTATAAAAACAGCATAAAGCTAAGAATGGGAGTTCTACAGCCATACTGCTGCTTTGATTAGAATCTTGGCTCTACCAGTTGCAATATGTGTAATTTTGAGCAAATAGTTAACCTCTGTGCTTCAGTTTCCTCATCTGCAGTGCAGGGATAATAACAACATATCTGAAAATGTTGTGAAGATGAGATGAGGTAATATGGGTAAAGTATTTCTAACACTGCTTGGCACACAGTAAGAATTTATTATTAACATCAACTGTTATCTACCTCCTAACCTTCCAATAATCCCATCCCAATCTATCCATCCTTGAGGTAGCAACAAGAAGTCACAAGAGTGAAAAATATAACTCAAGCACTGTTTCTTTATAATGTTCCACTTTAATTGGGGATGCTAATAAATAAACCTGTGTTGTGGTGCTATGATTTCAGGAAAATATTTCTGGTCTAAAGCCTTGGTACTCAAAGTGACCTAAGGACCAGCAGGCATGGGCATTACCAGAGAGTTGTTAGAAATGCTGGCCTGTGAAATCAGAATCTGCATCTGGTTCCTGTGGGCATTGAAGTTTGAGAAGCACTGCTCTCAAGAACAAGACCAAAAACCTATAAAGTAATGTGGACATATAGAAAATACAAATAAGATACTGTTGAGACATAGGTTACATAGCCAAACCAATTACATTCCTTTGCAACTAAAAAGAACAGGAACTGTATTAAAAAAACAAAATGTATTCCCCCCAAAATTGTTTCCTTACCTAATGTTAAGGTATGTTAACATCTGCAGGTTTTTAATGGCTTCAGGAATGATTTTGATGCAATTATGATATAAATTTAATGTTTCAAGAGGTGCAAATAACCAGACCTCAGAAGGAATTTCTGTAAAACGATTTCTTGAAAGATCTGAAAAATAAAAGTAATTTCTGCATGTCAAACATACACCTACATTTGTGGTAATTAACAGAACTATTCACATACTTGCTGAATCACTGAGAATCCAACCAACTATTCAAAATACTGACCCTGACCTTTTGCCTTCACCTTGAAGGCAAAAAATATATAGAAATATACTCATGGAAAGTCTGTTCATTAACAAACTGCACTTGATATACTTCAATATCTTTAAATATTATCTTTTAAAATACCAATAAAGAATTCTCTCTGACATTTAAAAACATGAATAAAACCTTCCCTGATCCCACATCCCCCTCCATCCACCTCTTCCTCCTTTACAGCAAAACTTAAATAAATCTACAACATAACTATATTTCATACTTACCATGGACTTTTCAACCCATTATAATTTGCTTTCTATTCATTTTTATGTCCAACAAGGTCACTAAGCCTCCATATCAACCACCACTCATCCATTTGGAAATATTTCTCTTTCCTTGGCCTGGAAAACTACACTTCTGGATCATTTCCTATTATCTCCCTGGCTGCTACTAAGTCTCTTGCTAGATTCTCCTCTACCCATACTGTAAATATTTTTGTTCCTAAGGACTCTGATATAAGGTACTCTTTCCTTAAGACATACTCTATTAGATGATTTAATCCAAAACTAGGGTTACTATTCATATACTGAAAATTTCTAATTAAATACATGTTTAAACACTTAGGTGCTAATCTTTAGGCCTTCCTCTTCGTATCTCTCAGGCACCTCAAATTCTGCAAGTGCAAAATCTTGACTGAAGATCTTCTTCCACATATCTGTTTCTCTCACTTTGGATAGTGTCACCAACATTCCCCTCATGAGCTGCTCAAGCCAGAAACTTGGCATTTACACTTGATTCCTTCCTCTCCTGAACTATTCCAAGTACAAACAAATAATTCTATTCACTTAAGTTTTCACAGGCACACACACACAAAAAAACAGAATTATTATAACTATTATACATCTATTGATAATTTGTTAAATGAAATTTTGAAAAATACTTACGATATCATGTGGCAGGAAAAAAATACCCTAAAAGAGTTTCTCAACCAAAGTGTTATTGACTTTTTGCATTGTATAGCTATTTGTTGTATGGGGCTATCATGGGCACTGTAGGATATTTAGCAGCATCTGTAACATCTATCTACTAGACGCCAGTTAAAACCCTCTAGTCATGGTAGTCAAAAAACATCCCATGGAATATAAACCCTCCTACCCCTGTTGAGAACTTCTGCCTGAACAATTATCAAATTAGCTATCTTACCATAGGAATATACTTTGCGAAGGGCTTCCCAAGTGGTGCCAGCGGTAAAAAAAAAAAAAAAAAAAAAAAAACCACCTGGCAATGCAGGAGACTTAAGAGATGCAAGTTTGAACCCTGGGTGGGAATGATTGCCTGGAGAAGGAAATGGCAACCCACTGCAGTGCTCTTGCCTGGAGAATCCCATGGACAGAGGAGCCTGGAGGGCTATAGTCCACAGGGTCATAGAGTCAGACATGACTGAAACAACTTAGCATGCACGCACACACACAATACTTTGCTAACACTACTTCATTATACTTATTTGGTTAAAAACATAAGACTATCATTTACCTTTATCAAGAAAAACATCTATGCAGTTAGGGAGTTTCGAATCAACATGTACACACTGATGCTGCTGCTGCTAAGTCGCTTCAGTTGTGTCCCACCCTGTGTGACCCCATAGACAGCAACCCACCAGGCTCCCCCATCCCTGGGATTCTCCAGGCAAGAACCCTGGAGTGGGTTGCCATTTCCTTCTGCAATGCATGAGAGTGAAAAGTGAAAGTGAAGTCTCTCAGTCATTTCCGACTCTTCGTGACCCCATGGACTGTAGCCTACCAGGCTCCTCTGTCCATGGGGTTTTCCAGGCAAGAGTACTGGAGTGAGTTGCCATTTCCTTCTCCACTACTATATTTAAAATAGTTAACTAACAAGGACCCACTGTATAGCACAGAGAAATTTGCTCAATGTTATGCAGCAGCCTGGATAGGAGGGGAGTTTGGGGAAGAATGGATACATGTATCTGTACAGCTGAGTCCCTTTACTGTCCACCTGAAACTATCATGTCATTGTTAACTGGCTATACCCCAATATAAAATAAAAAGTTAAAAGAAGAACATCTATGGTGTATCTTAGGCCACTGTACTCATTTAGCATCTGGTGTGCCCACATAAGAACAGCTTCCTACCAACACTAAAATTTCTCACTCTGAGGGATGACACCTATATATTTAGCAGTATAATAATTTGCTATTCAGAATATTAATATACATGTATGTTTTTACGTATGTGTGTATACATGCACACACTCATTTGACCAATGCAAAATTTTGTAACTGGCTAAAGAAAATAAGTTATGATTATATAATATAAAAGTTAATTTGGATTCTTTCTTCTCACCAAAAGACTGAATAACTAAATAAAAGGATAGATAGAATTATTAGAAATCAAAATCTTAACCTGAAATAGAAGTTTTCAATTTACTGGCTCACCTCCTCTAGATATCCAGGCATCATGCAGTTCTATTGACGTGGAAAAATTAAGACTTCTTTTTTTTAGTTTAGAATATTTCTTTTACATTTGAATTTTACCTCTTATCCTTAACTTCAGAACTCTAGGAGTTGAAAATTACTGCTTACAGTTAATTTGAAATCCTAAAAACAAATTCTGCCCAGTTTGTTGTTCTGTATAACATTTAGTAAGTACTCATAAATAGTACATAAATTATAGTGGCCATAGAATTAGATGATGGTAGCTTGCATGGAGGAGAAGGCAGTGGCAAACCACTCCAGTACTCTTGCCTGGAAACTCCCACGGATGGAGGAGCCTGGTAGACTGCAGTCCATGGGGTCGCTAAGAGTTGGACACAACTGAGCGACTTCATTTTTACTTTTCACTTTCATGAATGGGAGAAGGAAATGGCAACCCACTCCAGTTTTCTTGCTTGGAGAATCCAAGGGATGGGGGAGCCTGGTAGCCTGCCATCTATGGGGTCACACAGAGTTGGACATGACTGACGTGACTTAGCAGCAGCAGCAGCTTGCATGGAGATGACAAGAATAAGGATGAAAAATAGAATTTGAAATATATTTTGACATTAGTGCTTACAGGAATTGGGCAAGTAATTGTCTATGTGGGATAAAAGACAGTAATCAAGAATGGAATCCAGAGAAGACTGGGAGGAGAACAAGATGGCGGAGAAGTAGGATAGAAGTGCTTGTAGAACACTAGCTGAGAGCGGACAAGAGTACCTGACCACCAGAAAAGAACATATAGAACCAAGCAAAACTCAGTAGGATGAAGGAACTAGGGGGGAAAACAGGAGTGTTAGTAGGACTGGACCTGCCCTCGGTGGGTGGGGGAACTGAAATAGGCGTCTAATTCCCACATCAAGGCAATTATATAGGTCACAAGAGAAACATTTAAGACTGAGAATGAAGCAGCTGATCTGTGGTAGCCTAAATGGAATGAGGAACAGAGAGTCCTTGCCACAGCCATATGTACCCCGGATAGGGACACAGGTTCCCTAGAAGGCACAGAAGCTAGGAGCTGGAGCATAGGGATTGTAGAGCAATCCCAGGGTGAGGGCTGCTGTTGACTGCAGAGAGATGAACCAAGGGGACCTGAGGAAGGAGACTGTGGTGGGAAATGCCTGTGGAGAAAAGCCAGACAGTCATGGAAGCAAGGCGATACTGCTGAGTCATGCACAGGGGGTGGAGCCATCACCACAGTCTCTCTTTCCCCACAGGCCAGCACCGGCAACTGAACAATAGAGAGGCTGGCCCATCAAGTGCATGATGAACCCAACAACAGAGAAGGACCCCAGACAAGGGAGCCTTCTAAGTGCCTGAACAGGTGGAGCTATGGAGAAAGAATAGCCAAAGAAGCCTTTTGATCACCAGCTACCAGAGGCTTGAATAAAAGACTCTGTTAGAAAAGACTGCCAACATCCGCTGGATCATGGAGAAAGCAAGAGAGTTCCAGAAAAACATCTATTTCTGCTTCATTGACTATGCCAAAGCCTTTGACTGTGTGGATCACAATAAACTGTGGAACATTCTGAAAGAGATGGAAATACCAGACCACCTGACCTGCCTCTTGAGAAACCTGTATGTAGGTCAAGAAGCAACAGTTAGAACTGGACATGGAACAACAGACTGGTTCCAAACAGGAAAAGGAGTATGTCAAGGCTGTATATTGTCACCCTGCTTATTTAACTTCTGTGCAGAGTACATCATGAGGAACGCTGGGCTGGAAGAAGCACAAGCTGGAATCAAGACTGCCGGGAGAAATATCAATATCCTCAGATATGCAGATGACACCACCCTTATAGCAGAAAGGGAAGAGGAACTCGAAGGCCTCTTGATGAAAGTGAAAGAGGAGAGTGAAAAGTTTGGCTTGAAGCTCAACATTCAGAAAATGAAGATCATGGCATCTGGTCCCATCACTTCATGGGAAATAGATGGGGAAACAGTGGAAACAGTGTCAGACTTTATTTTTTTGGGCTCCAAAATCACTGCAGATGCTGATTGCAGCCAGGAAATTAAAAGACACTTACTTCTTGGAAGGAAAGTTATGACCAACCTAGATAGCATATTAAAAAGCAGAGACATTACTTTGCCAACCAAGGTCCGTCTAGTCAAGGCTATGGTTTTTCCCATGGTCATGTATGGATACGAGAGTTGGACTGTGAAGAAAGCTGAGCGCCGAAGAATTGATGCTTTTGAACTGTGGTGCTGGAGAAGACTCTTGAGAGTCCCTTGTACTGCAAGGAGATCCAACCAGGCTATTCTAAAGGAGATCAATCCTGGGTGTTCATTGGAAGGACTGATGCTAAAGCTGAAGCTCCAAGACTTTGGCCACCTCATGCGACGAGTTGACTCACTGGAAAAGAGTCTGATGCTGGGAGGGACTGGGGGTGGGAGGAGATGGGGATGACAGAGAATGAGATGGCTGGATGGCATCACCGACTCGATGGACATGAGTTTGAGTGAACTCCGGGAGTTGGTGATGGACAGGGATGCCTGGCGTGCTGTGATTCATGGGGTCGCAAAGAGTCGGACACGACTGAGCGAATGAACTGAACTGAACTGAGGGCCATAAATCCTGTGGCTGAGGCAGTCTGTGTCCCTGCACACTTGACACGGCCAAGGTCCCTGCAATCCAAGCAGCTGTGCCACCTTCACGCTTAACCCTCACTGGGTTAAGTCTTCCAGGGCAGGCTCAGGATCAAACCCCAGTGGACAACCCACATACACACGTAGAAATAAAACCACAATTGAAACCCAGAGGCAGTGTGGCTAAGGAATAAGACCCAAAACCTTCCCACCAGCTGTACAAGCTGCATCCACATGATCAACTAGACAGCCTGTGTCTATGGAATATATAAAAGGACACCGAGAGTTCCCACAAGAGAAAATGCACTAGTTCTGATAGCTGTGGACATTGGAGGCAAGAACACACAGGAGTAGGACCAGATTAGAGTCTGAGCTGCCTCTACTGCAGATCCGGAGACGAGAACAGTGATGGAGGGCATCCTAGGTAGGTGAGGTAGATTGTGACTCCCAGCAAGGGAAAGGACCCTGACAGCAGTGACTCAAGAAAAACTTATTCTTCTTATATTTTGATTTGTTCTGTAGTTTCTTTGGTTTTTTCCTTTTTTTTTTTCCCTCTGTTGTAGTTGTTGAATTTATTAGCACTATGAAATATAATTAAGTTTTTGAGTTTTCTTTTTTTAATCACACTTTTTATTCCTGTTATAAACCTCTGCCTCTACATTGGCCTTTTGCAGTTCTGTGGTGTTTTCTTTCCTTTTTTTCCGTTTTTTAAAATTTTATTTTTAAATTTCTTAAACCTATTATTTTTTCTACATTTATTCCTTTGCTTGCTTTTTCTACTGTTCCTTTCCCCTTGCAGTTAATTTTTAATATATATAAATTTTCTTTATCTACCTTTATTTAACTTTGTATATCTACTCTTTCTTTCTTTTCTTTCTTTCTTTTTTCTCATCACATTTGTTAGTTTTGTTTTCAATGCTTTATTCCCCACTTGGCACCTTGCTTTAGTATTGTTTTTCAGTTGGTGTTTCAGTTTTGTTCTTAACTAGTGGATATCATTTTTGGTTTCCAGTGTTTTCAGGATCAATCTATCGTACTTTATTTTTGTTGGACTATTTTGATTTTGCTTATGTGTGTATGCATATATGTGCATATTCCACTATTTTAATTATTATTTGCATGCTTTTGTAACTGCTGTTTTTCTGGGGATCATCTTGGGTTTCTCATTTTTGGGGATTTGTTTTAATCTCACTTAATGCCATAAGAAACCACCTGTGGAATCTCTGTTCCTGGCCAGAGATCAAGCCCTGAGCCTTCAGAGTGGAAGAACTGATTCCAAGACCCTAGACTACCAGAGAACTCCGAACCCGAGGGAATATCAAATAGTGAGAACTCCCACAAAGGAAATCACTTGAATACAACACCCAATATCACCCAACTACCAGTAGCACCCTGTGCTACTACTCATATAAATAACAAACAAGACAAAAATACAAACCCAATCATCAACAGACAAGATTATCACCAACAGACAGGATTATCACTTCACTCAGCTCTGCCCATCAAAGAAAATAATAAACTCAGCACAAATCTCATGCTATAAGAAGCCTACACAAACAACTGGACAAACTTTAGACAGGCAGAAATCAAAAAGAAGAAAGAATTTAAACTTGAAGGCTGGGAAAAGGAGACCTCAAACACAGTAAGTTTTTAAAAAAATAATGAAAAGGCAGAGAAATACTGCACAAATGAAGGAACAAACTAGAAACACAGAAGTCCAAATAAATCAAGAGGAAATAAGCAAACTATCTGAAAAAGAATTCAGAATAATGATAGTAAATATGATCAAAAACCTAGAAAACAGAATGAAGAAAATGCAAGAATCAATTAACAAAGACCTAGAAGAATTAAAAAGTAAACGTACTGAGACAAAGAACACAATTATTGAAATTAAATATACTCTAGCAGGAATCAGTAGCAGAATATCTGAAGCAGAAGAAAAGATCAGTGAGCTGGAAGATAAAATGGTGGAAATAACTGCTAAAGAGCAGAATAAAGTAAAAGGAAAGAAAAGAAAAGAACTGAAGATAGACTCAGAGACCGCTGGGACAATATTAGACACACCAACATTTGAATTACAAGGGTCCCATAAAAAAAAGAGAAAAAGAAAGGGTATGACAAAATTTTTGAACAGGTTATACTGATCTTTCTACAGAAACTCTGCAGCCCAGAAGGGAATGGCAGGATATAGTTAAAGTACTGAAAGGGAAAATCTACAACCAAGATTACTCTACCCAGCAAGGATCTCATGCAAAATTGGTGGAGAAATTAGAAGTCTTTCAGATAAGCAAAAGTTAAGAGAATTCAGTACCACCAAATCAACTTTACAACAAATGATAAAGGGACTTATATAGTCAGGAAATACAAGAGAAGATCTACAAAAACAAACCACAAACAATTAAGAAAATGGAAATAGGAACATATATATCAATAATTTAATGTAAATGGATTAAATGCTCCAACCAAAAGACACACATTGGTTGAATGGATACAAAAACAAGACCCATATACATGCTGTCTACAAGAAACCCACTTAAAACCTAAAGACATATATAGAATGAAAGTGAGAGGATGGAAAAATATATTCCATGCAAATGGAAAGCAAAAGAAAGCTGGAGTAGTAATCCTCATAACAGAAAAAGTAGACCTCAACATAAAGAATGCTAGAAGAGATAAGGAAGGACACTACATAATGATCAAGGTATCAATCCAAGAGGAAGACATAACAATTGAGAATATCTATGCACCCAACATAGGAGTACCTCAGTACACAAGACAAACACTAACAGACATAAAAGGAGAAATTGACAGTAACACAGTAATAGTAGGAGACTTTAACACCCCACTCACCAATGGACAGTTCACCAAAACAGAAAATTAAAAAGGAAACACATCTTATATGATACATTAAATGAGATGGATTTCACTGATATCTTCAGGACATTTCATCCAAATGCAGAAGAATACACCTTCTTCTCAAGTGCACATGGAACATTCTCCAGGATAGACTACATCTTGGGTCACAAATCAAACCTCAGTAAATTTAAGGAAACTGAAATCGTATCAAGTATCTTTTCGGACCACAATGCTATCAGACTAGATATCAATTACAAAAAAAAAAACCTGTAAACAGAAACACATGGAGATTAAATAATACATTTCTAAATAACAGGTTACTGAGGAAATAAAAAAGGGAAATCAAAAATATCCTGGAAACAAATGATAATGAAAACACGACAGCTCAAAACCTATGGTATGCAGACAAAGCAGTTCTAAGAGGGGAGTTTGTAGAAATACAACCCTACCTCAAGAGAAACATTGAATAAACAACTTTATATCTAAAACAACTGGAAAAAGAAGAACAAAAAAAACCCCAAGATCAGCAGAAGGAAAGAAATCATAAATATCTGAGCAGAAATAAATGAAAAAAATAACAAAGGGAAAATTCAGTTCAGTTCAGTTCAGTTCAGTCGCTCAGTCGTGTCCGACTCTCCGCGACCCCATGAACCACAGCACGCCAGGCCTCCCTGTCCATCACCAACTCCCGGAGTACACTCAAACTCATGTCCACAGAGTCGGTGATGCCATCCAGCCATCTCATTCTCCGTCATACCCTTCTCCTCCCGCCCCCAACCTTTCCCAGCATCAGAGTCTTTTCCAGTGAGTCAACTCGTCGCATGAGGTGGCCAAAGTATTGCAGTTTCAGCTTAAGCATCAGTCCTTCCAATGAACACCCAGGACTGATCTCCTTTAGAATGGACTGGTTGGATCTCCTTGCAGTATAAGGGACTTTCAAGAGTCTTCTCCAACATCACAGTTCAAAAGCATCGATTCTTCGGCGATCAGCTATCTTCACAGTCTAACTCTCACATCCATACATGACCACGGGAAAAACCACAGACTTGACTAGACGGACCTTTGTTGGCAAAGTAATGTCTCTGCTTTTTAATATACTATCAAGGTTGGTCATAACTTTCCTTCCAAGGAGCAAGCGTCTTTTAATTTCATGGCTGCAATCAAAATCTGCAGTGATTTTGGAGCCCCAAAAAATAAAGTCTGACACTGTTTCCACTGTTTTTCCTTCTATTTCCCATGAAGTGATGGGACCAGATGCCATGATCTTTGTTTTCTGAATGTTGAGCTTCAAGCCAACCTTTTCACTCTCCTCTTTCACTTTCATCAAGAGGCTTTTGAGTTCCTCTTCACTTTCTGCCATAAGGGTGGTGTCATCTGCATATCTGAGGTTATTGATATTTCTCCCGGCAGTCTTGATTTCAGCTTGTGCCTCCTCCAGCCCAGCGTTCCTCATGATGTACTCTGCATATAAGTTAAATAAGCAAGGTGACAATATACAGCCTTGACGTACTCCTTTTCCTATTTGGAACCAGTCTGTTGTTCCATGTCCAGTTCTAACTGTTGCTTCCTGACCTGCATACAGGTTTCTCAAGAGGCAGGTCAGGTGGTCTGGGATTCCCATCTCTTTCAGAATGTTCCACAGTTTATTGTGATCCACACAGTCAAACGCTTTGGCATAGTCAATGAAGCAGAAATAGATGTTTTTCTGAAACTCTCTTGCTTTCTCCATGATCCAGCGGATGTTGGAAATTTGATCTCTGGTGCCTCTGCCTTTTCTAAAACCTGCTTGAACATCTGGGAGTTCACGGTTTACATAGTGCTGAAGCCTGGCTTGGAGAATTTTGAGCATGACTTTACTAGCGTGTGAGATGTGTGCAATTCTGCGGTAGTTTGAGCATTCTTTGGCATTGCCTTTCTTTGGGATTGGAATGAAGACTGACCTCTTCCAGTCCTGTGGCCACTGCTGAGTTTTCCAAATCTGCTGACATATTGAGTGCAGCACTTTCACAGCATCATCTTTCAAGATTTGAAATAGCTCAACTGGAATTCCATCACCTCCACTAGCTTTGTTCGTAGTGATGCTTTCTAAGGCCCACTTGACTTCACATTCCAAGATGTCTGGCTCTAGGTCAGTGATCACATTATCGTGACTATCTTGGTCGTGAAGATCTTTTTTGTACAGTTCTTCTGTGTATTCTTGCCACCTCTTCTTAATATCTTCTGCTTCAGTTAGGTCCATACCATTTCTGTCCTTATCGAGCCCATTTTTGCATGAAATGTTCCCTTGGAATCTCTAATTTTCTTGAAGAGGTGTCTTGTTTTTCCTATTCTGTTGTTTTCCTCTATTTCTTTGCATTGATCACTGAGGAAGGCTTTCTTATCTCTCCTTGCTATTCTTTGGAACTCTGCATTCAGATGCTTATATCTTTCCTTTTCTCCTTTGCTTTTCGCCTCTCTTCTTTTCACAGCTATTTGTAAGGCCTCCTCAGACAGCCATTTCGCTCTTTTGCATTTCTTTTCCATGGGGATGGTCTTGGTCCCTGTCTCCTGTACAATGTCACGAACTTCTGTCCAGAGTTCATCAGGCACTCTATCAATCAGATCTAGTCCCTTAAATCTATTTCTCACTTCCACTGTATAATCATAAGGGATTTGATTGAGGTCATATCTGAATGGTCTAGTGGTTTTCCCTACTTTCTTCAATTTAAGTCTGAATTTCACAATAAGGAGTTCATGATCTGAGCCACAGTCATTAGTAAAGATTTACTAATTTATAATTAGTGAAGATTAATAAAACTAAAAGCTGGTTCTTTGAGAAGATAAACAAAATTGACAAACCTTTAGCCAGACTCATTAAGAAAAAAAGAAGAATCAAATCAGCAAAATTAGAAATGAAAAAGGAGAGGTTACAACAGATAATGCAGAAATACAAAGGATTATAAGAGACTATCATGAACAACTTTATGACAACAAAATGGATAACCTGGAAGAAATAGATTCTTCAGTTCAGTTCAGTTCATTCGCTCAGTTGTGTCCGATTCTTTGTGACCCCATGAACCACAGCATGCCAGTCCTCCCTGTCCGTCACCAACTCCCAGAGTCCACCCAAACCCATGTCCATCGAGTCAGTGATGCCATCCAACCATCTCATCCTCTGTCATCCCCTTCTCCTCCTGCGCTCAATCTTTCCCAGCATCAGGGTCTTTTCAAATGAGTCAGCTCTTCGCATCAGTTGGCCAAAGTATTGGAGCTTCAGCTTTAGCATCACTCCTTCCAATGAACACCCGGGACTGATCTCCTTTCGGATGAACTAGTTGGATCTCCTTGCAGTCCAAGGGACTCTCAAGAGTCTTCTCCAACACCACAGTTCAAAAGCATCAATTCTTCAGCGCTCAGCTTTTTTTATGGTCCAACTCTCACATCCATACATGACATCTTCCTAGACTGAGCCAGCAAGAATTAGAAATTACGAGCAACCCAATTACAAGCACTGAAATCCAAAACTTTGATCAAAAATCTCCCAAAAGAACAAAAGCCCAGGACCAAATGGCTTCACATGTGAATTCTATCAAACATTTAGAGAAGAGCTAATGCCTATCCTTCTCTTTCAAAAAATTGCAGAGGAAGGAACACTTCTAAACTCATTCAACAAAGCCACCATCACCCTGATTCCAAAACCAGACAAAGACAACACAAAAAAATAAATCTACAGGCCAATATCACTGATGAACACAGATGCAAAAATCCTCAACAAAATTCTTGCAAACAGAATTCAACAACACATTAAAAAGCTCACCATTAAAAAGCTACACCATGATCAAGTTGGGTTTATCCCAGGGTTGCAAGGATTCTTCGATATGTGCAAATCAATCAATGTGATACACCAAATTAACAAATTGAAAGATAAAAATTGTATGATAATGAGGTGGATGAAACTGGAGCCTATTATACAGAGTGAAGTAAGCCAGAAAGAAAAACACCAATACAATATACTAACGCATATATATGGAATTTAGAAAGATGGTAATGATAACCCTATATGTGAGACAGCAAAAGAGACACAGATGTATAGAACAGTCTTTTGGACTCTGTGGGAGAGGGCAAAGGTGGGATGATTTGGGAGAATGGCACTGAAACATGTATATTATCATATGTGAAACGAAATGCCAGTCCAGGTTCGATGCATGATACAGGATGCTCGGGGCTGGTGCACTGGGATGAACCAGAGGGATGATACTGGGAGGGAGGTGGGAGGGGGTTCAAGATGGGGAACACATATACACCTGGGGCAGATTCATGTCAATGTACGGCAAAACCAATACAATAATGTAAAGTACTTAGCCTCCAATTAAAATTTTAAAAAAAGAATCCAAAAAATAAATAATAAAGTTCAAGGTAGAAGAAAAAAAAGAAGAAAAAAACCATATAATTTCAATAGATGCAGAAAAAGCCTTTGCCAAAATTCAGCACCCACTTATGATTAAAACTCTTAAAAAAATGGGCACAGAAGGAACCTACCTCAACATAGTAAAGGGCATATATGATAAGCCGAAAGCAAACATTATTCTCAATGGTGCAAAACAGAAAGCATTCCCCCTAAGATCAGGAACAAAACAAGGGTGTTCACTCTCACCACTATCATTCAACATAATTTTGGATGTCCCAGCTACAGCAATCAGAGAAGAAAAAGAAATGAATCCAGATCAGAAAAGAAAGTTCTCACTGTTCGCAGATGACATGATACTATATACTGAAAACCCTCAAGAAACTATCAGAAAATTACTAGAGCTAATCAGTGAATTTAGCAAAGTCACAGGATACAAAATCAATACAGTAATCACTTGCATTTCTATATACTAACAATGAAAAATCAGAAAGAGAAATTAAGGAATCAATCCCATTCACCACTACAACAAAACTAATAAAATATCTGGGAATAAACCGACCTAAGGCTCCAAAATCACTGCAGATGCTGATTGCAGCCATGAAATTAAAAGACGCTTGCTCCTTGGAAGGAAAGTTATGACCAACCTTGATAGTATATTAAAAAGCAGAGACATTACTTTGCCAACCAAGGTCCGTCTAGTCAAGGCAATGGTTTTTCCCATGGTCATGTATGGATGTGAGAGTTGGACTGTGAAGAAAGCTGATCGCCGAAGAATTGATGCTTTTGAACTGTGGTGTTGGAGAAGACTCTTGAGAGTCCCTTATACTGCAAGGAGATCCAACCAGTCCATTCTAAAGGAGATCAATCCTGGATGTTCATTGGAGGGACTGATGCTAAAGCTGAAACTGCAATACTTTGGCCACCTCATGCGACGAGTTGACTCACTGGAAAAGACTCTGATGCTGGGAAAGATTGGGGGCGGGAGGAGAAGGGGACGACGGAGAATGAGATGGCTGGATGGCATCACCGACTCTGTGGACATGAGTTTGAGTGTACTCCGGGAGTTGGTGATGGACAGGGAGGCCTGGCGTGCTGTGATTCATGGGGTCGCGGAGAGTCGGACACGACTGAGCGACTGAACTGAACTGAACTGAAGGAGACAAAAGAACTGCATACAAAAAATTATAAAACACTAGAGAAAGAAATCAAAGATGCCATAAAAAGATGGAGAGATATTCCATGTTCCTGGGTAGGAAGAATTAACATTGTAAAAATGACTATAACTACCAAATTCAATCTACAGATTCAATGCAATCCCTATCAAATTACCAAGAACTAGAACAAAAAATTTCACAATTCATATGGAAACACAAAAGATCCTGAATAGCCAAAGCAGTCTTGAAAAAGAAAAATGGAGTTGGAGGAATAAACCTTCCTGACTTCAGACTATACTACAAAGCTACAGTCATCAAGACAGTATGGTTCTAGCACAAAAACAGAAATATAGACCAATGGAATAAGATAGAAAGCCCAGAAATAAACCCACACACCTATGTGTACCTTATTTTTGACAGAGGAGGCAAGAATATACAATGGGGCAATGACAGCCTCTTCATTAATTGGTTCTGGGAAAACTGGACAGCTACATGCAAAAGAATGAAATTAGAACACTAACTAACACCATACACAAAGATAACATCAAAATGGATTAAAGACCTAAAAGTAAGACCAGAAACTATAAAATTATTAGAGGAAAACATAGGCAGAACACTTGATGACATAAATCAAAGCAAGATCTTCTATGACCCACATCCTAGAGAATGTAAATAAAAACAAAAGTAAACAAGTAGGATCTGATTAAACTTAAAAGCTTTTGCACAGCAAAGGAAACTATAAGCCAGATGTAAAGACAACCCTCAGAATGGGAGAAAATAACAGCAAATGAAACAACTGACAAAGAATTAATTTCCCAAATATACAAGCAGCTCATACAACTCAATACCAGAAAAACAAACAACCCAGTCAAACAATGGGAAAAAGACCTAAACAGACATTTCTCCAAAACAGACATACAGATGGCTAACAAACACATGAAAAGATGCTCAATATCGCTCATCATTAGAGAAATGCAAATCAAAACTACAATGAACTGTCACCTCACACCATCACAACGGCCATCATCCAAAAGTTTACAAACAATAAATGCTGGAGAGAGTGTGGAGAAAAGGGAACCCTCTTGCACTGTAGGTGGGAATACAAATTGATAGAGCCACTATAGAAGATGGCATGGAGATTCCTTAAAAAACTAAGAATAAAACCACCATATGACCTAGCAATCTCACTCCTAGGCATATACCCTGAGGAAATCAAAATAGAAAAAGACACATGTACCCCAATGTTCACTGCAGCACTATTTACAATATTTACAATAGCTAGAACATGGAAGCAACCTAGATGTCCATCAACAGATGAATGGATAAGGAAATTGTGGTACACATACACAATAGAATATTACTCAGCCATAAAAAGAAATGCATCTGAATCAATTCTAATGAGGTAGATGAACCTATCTATCTTAAAAGGATAGATCTCATGATATGCATTCACCACAATATAAAGGAGTATTTTTCAAACTAGGTAGATCTGTTATACAGAGTGAAGTAAGCCAGAAAGAGAAAAATAAATATCGTATACTAATGCATATATATGGAATCTAGAAAGATGGTACTGAAGAATTTATTTGCAGGGCACCAATAGAGAAACAGACATAGAGAACAGACTTATGGACACCAGGAGAGGGGAGGAGAGGATGAGATGCATGGAGAGAGTACTTGCATTATCATATTTAAAGTAGATAGACAATGGGAATTTGCTGTATGTCTCAGGAAACTCAAACAAGGGCTCTGTATTAACCTAGAGGGGTGGTAAGGGGATGGAGATGGGAGGGAGGTTTAAGAGGGAGGGGACATATATTTACCTATGGCTGATTCATGTTGAGGTTTGACAGAAAACAACAAAATTCTGTAAAGCAATTATTCTTCAATTAAAAAATAAATTTTTTTAAAAAAAGAATGGAATCCAGAATTCTGGCTTAGGCAACTAAATGATGCTACTTAACAGAAAAGTGAGAGGTGGAACAGGATTTTTATTCTTATTTTTGCTATACAGCTTTGTTTTACTTTTTGAAGAAGAGGATAGAATCAAGGGTTCAATTTTACATTTGTACAAACTGAGATATCTGAAAGATATCCAATAAGGGATTGCGAAATGGCCAGTTAATCAGATCATTCTGGATCTCACACGTGAGGTCTGGGATGGATACATAAAGTTGAAAGTTGTGGGAATATGGTTAGTACTATAAAATCATAGAAATGGAAGACATCACCTAAAATCAGAGTACTAAGTCAAAATGAAATTCAAGACTGGGCCAACCACAAGACCAATGTTTATAAGTTAAGCAAGATAAAAAAGAGCAAGAAGAGGGGACTAAAAATAATAGTCAAGAGAAAATACAAGAACCATAAAAAAGAGAACATTCAAAGAAGCAACTGGAGAAAAAGCAAAAATATCAGTGTTAATAACCAATGATTTTAATAATTTAAATATCAAAGTATTATTTTAATAATTTATATATTTATTATTGCATGATGCTTTATCTTCTTTCCCCTCCAAAAACAAGACTCAGTTAAATTACAAAGTAATATTATGAGTTCCCTTAGGGAATTTAAATAAATTTTCATTCATAAACTATTTTTGAATGAGCAAATACATTTATTTAGTAAACACCACTTAAGATTACAATTATTTTTCAGGTATAATTGAATAAAGCAAATAAAGCATAATAAAGTCAAAATTAAAACTCAAGCCATTATAAAGCCTCTAAGAAAATCTTGTTCCAGGCTTTTTCAGATATTTTTTTCTTTTTCGTTTTATTTTAGGGGGCTCATTGCATTATTTATTTGTTTGCTTGTTAACTGGAGTATAGTTAATTTAGGTTTTTCCAATATTTTAGATCTGTATAAACATCTTTTCTAAGAATGGGGTAAACAGAATAACAGTGCCAAAAGAAAAATACAACCATAGAGGCAAAGGTGGCCAATAACACAGAACAATCTGTATTTTAATTTCTTGATCTATCTCACACTAACAGCATCTCGTATTTTCCTTTAAAAAAGTAAAAATTAACTTTTACATAGATATAATGGATAAAATTTAACCTCTGATTTAATTTTTTATCTTTTGATGTACAATTAAATAAGATTTTATAACATTAAAAATCATTTAATGAACACCTGTACTAAGGCAACTAGAATAATATAAAGAAAGAACATATTATCCTCAAGAAATACATGCCAAATTGGTATTTTATTTAATATGGTTCCATCTAAAGATGGAAAACAAACTTTTAATTTCTTTCTGATGGTGAAATTCATTTCATAACAGCTTTAAAGTCTACCTTCGTAGGGGACAAGTAAGACTTGGGAAAAGACAATTGTAAAAATGTCTCACCTTTTCCACACACACACAAGAAAAGAAATTAAATTTTGCTCTTTATCTTCCTGTAGTGTGAGCTGAATGGTGGCCCTCAAAGATATCAGGTCCTAATAATTAAAATTTTTGGCAGATACAATTGTCTTGCAATGGAGATTATCCTGCATCATCCAGGTGGGTGCTAAATGCCATCGCATATATCTTTATAGGAGGATGACAGAGGGAAACGAGAGACACATTGAGGAAAAGGCCATGTGAAGATGGAGGCAGACACTGGAGTGATGAGGTCACGGAATGCCAGCAGTTACCAGACGCTGGAAGAGGTGAGGAGTGGATTCTCTCGAGTCTCCAGAGGGTTTATAGCCCTGCTGAAACCTTGATTTTAGCTTCAAAAGACTTATTTTGGACTTCTGGTCTCAAGAACTATAAGAGAGTAAATTTCTGTTGTTTCAAACTACCAAGTTTATGGGTCATTTGTTACAGCAGCCACAGGAAACAAACACATTTCTCAAAAATAGTTTATCAGAATTAATGAGAAAATGCCTGCAAAAATATTTTAATAGTTGTACATTTTTTTCTTAAGTAGTAAGGTGATAACTCAATTAATTAGTATCCTTGAGGATAAAAACCTGTATCACCAGTGAACTAGGTTTCATCTCAGTTTTTATTATAAATCATATCAAGCAGTATTGGCAATAACTCAACAGTAGACAGACTGTGTACTGTTTCCTGCCTTCCTTCAAACTGCTCCTTGTAAAACTGCTGGGAGCCTGTTAGAGACGTTAATAGATCATTTTAAATAATCTGATCTAAATTATGTTCTGTATCACTCAAGTTTCAGAGGTCAAAAAAGCTAGAGAACGGAGAAAAGGAGTCAGATGGAATGGAAATCTGTTTGCTGCCTCCCAAGCTGCAGCCACAAGAGCCACAGATGGGTCCATCTGTCACCGAGTACAATTCTTGGCCCACTGGCTATCATTTCTGCCAAGGTATAGCAAATTATTTTCAGAAAGTATACTACTATACTATACTAATTTCAGTTTTGTCTTATTCACTGTACAAAAGGCTGTATGACTTTTGTCACAAATTGTTAAAGTGAACTAAGATACATGAGTCTTCTCTGGGTGATATTTAATAGTAGAGACTGCTATAGTTCCTCTTATTTAAAAAAAATCCTAGATCATCTTTGAAAGAAAAATGTCTAACAAATGATGGGTGTTGTTAGAACACAGGCTCATCATTAAAAGAGAGAGAATTTTCTGCTTAAAGAAATATGACAGTTAACTAGAGAAATAATTTGAAATCAGAATTTTAAAGTCACATCAACAAAAACCTAAGTGGAACTAAAGCAAATACCTCATACACACACTTGCTAGATCTGAAGGCTATAGGCTTTGCACAATTATTTCCAATCTTCAAAACAACCTTATGAGGTAGCCACTACCCCTCATTATACACATGAATCAGAGACATATTGAATGGCATGTCTAATGTTAAAAAACACCTAGTAATAATTGACAGCACAGAGGTTCCCAACTCAGATGTGACTTCACAGTCCATTTTCTATGTGTGCTTGTCCATTCCTCCAACACATTATGCATTGTGACTTCCTGTCCCAGATTTCAAATATTCTGTTCCAATGGAACCCCAAAGTAGAGTCAAAGAAATTCTAAATCTAACTACATTCATATCCTAGGTTTCTTCTTGCAATAGAAAGCGGAACAAAAATCCTACTTCAAGCCCCGATTTTTAGTTAAGAAAATAATGAACATTATAAAACTTTCAGCTGTTTCCAATTTAGCATTTCAGAACTGCTCAGTCTGAGCCAACACACAGCTTTCTTGGCTCCTTAAAAGAGAGGACCCTTATTAATTTTTCAGTATTTTAACCAACTCAATTAACAAGGATTAAAGAAAATTAAACAAGTTTCTTCAAAAGCTTTGTAACATCTTCTAGGCAAAACCATTCTGTTGAGTACTTGTCAAGAACTCTAAAGGATCTGAGACTTCAACCTATTTGTCAGCCAACAAGCTAGCCTAACAGTTTAATGGGTGCTGGCAGAAGGCATGAAACCCCTGTGTGAATCAAAGGACTTAATTATTCACAGCTAGCAAGTGGCATGACCAGCATATCTGTAGCAGTTCCTCTTGCTCCCCAAATCTCACAGGGGCAACATATATGGGTATAGATGGATACCTGCACATACAACACATCACATTACAGAAGAGGAACTCTGAATTAAGGGAATTAAAATCTTTTATAATAGACAGTACATATGCCTGCACTGCGTTCAAAAGGAAACATTATTTTTCTTGATAATAAGCATAATTGTCCTTTGCTCTTGAGACAGAAATTATCTTATTCTTCCAAAAGATGGTCCTGAACAAAGGGCTGTTAGTGCTTCAGTGGCAAAATATGTAAAAACATGAGACCATGGAATATTATCTCCCAACTCTACCATGTACATTCCTTATTGACCAGAGATTAGAAGTTACAGCCTTACCACAGAAAATGTACAAGGTAAATAAATATCATAAGCACCAAATTCTCTGTAGTTTTGCACTCAGAGTCTGAGACAGAGGCAAGCAAATCCTCATTCTCATCTTCCAAATCTCATTCTTATTTCCCAGGCAGCATCCTAACTTGAATCATAACCTGTGTCACTCATTCAAAATTCCATAAGGACCGAATCAGGTACTACATGTTAGGATAGGTTAAAAGCCAATCAGATATCACCTCTAAGAAATTCTAATTATTGCTTCCTCCTAGCATCAAATATTATCAGCTCAGATTATAACACTTCGGTGAAAGGAATTATGAAAAAAAAAATTACTCCCACTTAGTTTGACTAAAATTGTGATTTGTACAAACATGTGACGGGACCAATACTTCATCATCCTTGGGATTTATCTCACAGTTTACAGAATCTGATGCTGGGAGGGATTGGGGGCGGGAGGAGAAGGGGACGACAGAGAATGAGATGGCTGGATGGCATCACTGACTCTATGGACATGAGTTTGAGTGAACTCCGGGAGTTGGTGATGGACAGGGAGGCCTGGCATGCTGTGATTCATGGGGTCGCAAAGAGTCGGACACGACTGAGCGACTGAACTGAACTGAAAGACTGAAAAATAGGTATAACGGTTATTTAGCAGATGAGCAGTAGACTGTATCTGAACTATATTATAATTCTACTCATGATTACCTATAAAAGATTGTCCAAATCACTTAATTACTGCTCCTCACTACCTCAGAGCTACTGCAAATAAGTAAACATTCTTAAATCCCTAGAGGAAATAAGCAAAAGAAATGAAAGGAAAATTATCAATTTGCAGCCAATGATGTATAATGTTCATGAAGGTACAAAATAAAATCCTGAAAACTGACTATTATATTCAGTTCTTTTTTACATGAAAAATATATGCTAGAATTATATGTCTTTAGGAAAGTACATAAAATCAACTAACTTAAATACTTATTTCCCAACATGAAAATGAAAAGAATAAATTTTCTGTGCTTTTCAGTAACTGGTGTACACAAAATCTGATTAATATGCTCCAAAATACTAATGCTTCCTTATCTACTTTCTCATCTAAAAGAAATGTTAGGAGTAGAAACAAAAGCAACAAAAAAAACAGGAGGCACCACAACTGTCTGTCGATAAAAGAATGGAGAATATCTTTGAAGTATCAGACTCTGATGTTGGAACCTGATGGGAAATGACAACCTCGTGGCTCTGACATCTGCTTTCAACAGATGCCCTCAGCAAAGACAGGTGATTTCTTGATTCAGTATTCCCTAAAAGGGTATTGTGCTGTCATTCAGAACAAGATAATGAAAAATCAGTCTATAGCTGCTGCTGCTAAGTTGCTTCAGTCGTGTCTGACTCTGTGTGACCCCATAGACCACAGCCCACCAGGCTCCACCGTCGCTGGGATCCTCCAGGCAAGAACACTGGAGTGGGTTGCCATTTCCTTCTCCAATGCATGAAAGTGAAAACTGAAAGTAAGTCACTCAGTCATGTCCGACTCTTCGCGACCCCATTGACTGCAGCCCACCAGGCTCCTCCATCCATGGGATTTTCCATGCAACAGTACTGGAGTGGGTTGCCATTGCTTTCTCCGCTGTAGCACTGAAGCCTTATTGAATAAGATGCACAGCTCAAGAATTTCTAAGCTACTTCATGATGAGTTAAAGTATTAACCACAAGTACAGTGGAGAGAAAAAAAGTGATGTAGATATTCAAAAAAGTGAATAAAAATGCTTTAAAGCCAACAGTTATGAGAAACAATAACAAGCAGACCTCAGTGACCTGCAGCAACCAATAATGGAAGACTCCTTTTGAGCACAGGCACTTTGAGAAACAAGGGTGCAAACAAAAACAGATGCTGCACAGAGAAACCACAGCTGCTAACCAGAGGACAGATTACATGCATGCTCAGTGAGAAAAGGACTTTGAGTCATACAACTACTAAGCCACGTGGAAAGACAAGACTTTATTTTTTGAGAGGGGAAGGGGAAGCTCTATGCACAGCTGTCTGTAGAAAATTCTACATATTGTTTCAATTTCACAAAAAAATAATGCAGTATAATGACATTCAAACATCAAAGTGATGTTTGAGAATGGCACTCTACTTCAGCCCCTATAAAATTTATTATACTATAAATTTAGCATTTTGAACTCATGTTGTATTATTTATTAAGTGGTTCTCGAAAACTTTTTATTTTCAAAAGACAAATGTTATAGCCTCATCACATAACTTTTACTAAAATAAGTTTCAGATGGAAGAAAAAGATAAACATAAAAATGAATCATAAAAAAACAGAAAAACATTTTAGTGAACAGTCACTCAATTCCAGAATTGGGGATGGACTTTCAAAGCATCAAATGAAGAAATAATTCACAAATGAAAAGATTTCTAGATTTATCTACATAAGTTTTACATAAAGAAAACTACAGCCTATCAAAGAGCAAAATAAGGGACTTCTCTGGTGGTCCAGTGGCTAACTCTGTGCCCCCAATGCAGGGGCCTGTGTTCAATACCCGGTCAGGGAACTAGATCCCACATGTACCAACTGGGAGTTCACAAGCCACAACAAAAATCTCACATGCTGAAACTAACTGTTCATACGCTGCAATTAAAGATTCCCATGCCGCCAACGAAAATCAAAGATTCAGGGTGCTGCAAGTAAGACCCGGTGCAGCGAAATAAATTAAAAAAAAAAATTTCAAGCAAAATGATACTAACAGTTCATATATAAAGCCTCGGCCAAGGACATAAATAGATTCAAAAATAAAATTATCAATGACCAAGATGTATGTGAAAATACATTCAACTTCACTGTTAATCAAAAGAAGAGTAAAGAATAAGACACTATGATTTGCCCATCATTTTAAAGGTTCTCAAAGATATTACAGGGGCTTCCCTAGTAGCTCAGCTGCTAAAGAATCTGCCTAAAATGCAGGAGACCCCAGTTCGATTCCTGGGTCAGGAAGATCCCCTGGAGAAAGGATAAGCTACCCACTCCAAACCCCAGCTGGGTTGGTAGAGCTGTCACAGCCAGAATCTTGAGTGGCGTCCGCCAAGATCTGAGGGTGAGGAGGAACCAGTCTGGCTTAAGTAAGTGATGACAAGTGTGTGACCCGTGCTTAGGGAATGTGTCTAAAAGCTGCTGGTCCCCCTAATGTCTAGAATCTGTTGGCCCCCTAACAACCTTCAGATGTGTAAATGAGCACAGGAATCTATCAAAGAGTAGAAGGACGTGCGCTGATCTTCTCCTGTGAGAACTCCAAAACTGTAACTTGATGCTGAACAACCATTGACAGAAGAATGTTGGATCCCACCAAAAAGATACCTCAAGTCCAAAGGCAAAGAGGAAGCCCCAAAAATACGGTAGGAGGGGCAAAATCACATTTAGAATCAAACCCCATACCCGCCAAAGGCACTTGGAGGGCTCAAACAAAACCTTATGCACACCAGGACCACAGAGACTGAGCCAGACCTGCCTTTGAGTGTTTGAGTGTCTCCTGCAGAGGCACCAGTCAGCAGTGGCCTGCCGTGGGGACAGGGACTCTGACTGCAGCAGACCTGGGCCACGCAGCGTGTAGTATAAGCCTTCTTAGAGGAGGTCACCATTAGCTGCACCATAGAGCTGCCAGGCAGATGACCCACAAACTGCAGAACAATTACATCAAAGAAATTCTTGCACTGTTAAGAAAGTTCTAGGATTGACAACAGATTTACCAACCTGGGGATCCAGCAAAGGGACTGAGAACCCTCAGGGAATTTGACTTTGGAGGCCAGAAGGATTTGATCACAGAACTTCCACAGGACTGGGGAAACAGATTCTTGGAGGAAACAAACCAAACCTGTGTGCACTAGGAGCCAGGAGAATGGAGCAGTGTCCCCACAAGAGACTGAGTCAGACTTGACTGTGAGTGTCCAGGAGTAGAGGCATGGGTCAACAGTTTGGCCTCAGGCCAAACAACAGGGAGGGAACACAGCCCCACCCATCAACAGAAAATTAGATTAAAGATTTACTGAGCATGACCCTGCCCATCAGAACAAGATGCAGTTTCCCCCACAGTCAGTCTCTCCCATCAGGAAGCTTCCATAAGCCTCTCATCCTTATTCATCAGAGGGCTGACAGAATGAAAACCACAATCACAGAAACTAACCAAACTGATCACATGGACCACAGCCTTGTCTAACTCAATGAAACTATGAGCCATGCCATGTAGGGCCACCCAAAACAAACAGGTCATAGTGGAGAGTTCCGACAAAACATGGGATGCTGGAGAACGGAATGGCAAATCACTTCAGTATTCTTGCCATGAACAGTATGAAAAGGCAAAAAGATATGACACTGAAAGATGAACTCCCCAGGTTGGTAGGTGCCCAATATGTCACTGGAGAAGAGTGGAGAAATAACTCCAAAAAGAATGAAGAGATGGAGTCAAAGCAAAAACAACACCCACCCAGTTGTGGATGTGACTGGTGATGGAAATGAAGTCCAATGTTTTACTTCCAGAACAATACTGCACAGGAACCTAGAATGTTAGGTCCATGAATCAAGGTAAATTGGAAGTGGTCAAACAGGAGGTGGCAAGAGTGAAAATCGATATTTTAGCAATCAGTGAACTAAAATTCACTGGAATGGGCGAATTTAACTCAGATGACCATTTAACTCAAATGAATTTAACTCAGAAGAAACGGTGTAGCTCTCATGGTCAACAAAAGAGTCTGAAATGCAGTACTTGGGTGCAGTCTCAAAAACGACAGAATGATCTCTGTTCGTTTCCAAGGCAAACCATTCAATATCACAGTAATCCAAGTCTATGCCCCAACCACTAATGCCGAAGAAGCTGAAATTGAATGGTTCTATGAAAACCTACAAGACCTTCTAGAACTAACACCAACAAACGATGTCCTTTCCATTATAGGGGACTGGAATGCAAAAGCAGGAAGTCAAGAGATACCTGGAATAACAGGCAAGTTTGGCCTTGGAGTACCAAATGAAATAGGGCAAAGGCTATCAGAGTTTTGCAAGAGAACGCACTGGTCATAGCAAATACCCTCTTCCAATAATCCAAGAGCCAACTCTACATAGGGACATCACCAGATGGTCAGTACCAAAACTGACCAATTTTATTCTTTGCAAGTGAAGACGGAGAAGACATATACAGTGAGCCAAAACAAGACCTGGAGCTGACTGTCGCTCAGATCATCAGCTCCTTATTGTAAAATTCAGGCTCAAATTGAAGAATGTAGGGAAAACCACTAAGCCATTCATTATGACCTAAATCAAATCCCTTATGATTATAGAGTGGAGGTGACAAATAGATTCAATGGACTAGATCTGGTACACAAAGAGCCTGAAGGACCATGGATGTATGTTCATAATATTCCACAGGAGGTGATGACCAAAACCATCCCCAAGAAAAAGAAATGCAAGAAGGCAAAGTGGTTGTCTGAGGAGGCCTTAGAAATAGCTGAAAAAGGAAGAGAAGTGAAAGGCAAAGGAGAAAGGGAAATATATATTCAACTAAATGCAGAGTTCCAGAGAATGGGAAAAACTAGAAATCTCTTTAAGAAAACTGGAGTTACCAAGGGAACATTTCACACAAAGATAGGCACAATAAAGGAATAAAACATCAATGATGGGACAGAAACAGAAGAAATTAAGAAAAGATGGCAAGAATACATATAACTGTACAAAAAAGTTCTTAATGACCCAGTTAATCACGATGATGTGGTGAATCACCTACAGCCATATATCCTGGAATGTGAAGTCAAGTGGGTCTTGAGAAGCATTACAACAAAAGTGATGCAATTCAATTCATTGCAAAGGACTGATGCTGAAGCTGAAGTTTCAATACTTTGGCTGCCTGATGCGAAGAACTGACTCATTGGAAAAGACGCTAATGCTGGGAAAGACTGAAGGTAGGAGGAGAAGGAGACGACAGAGGATGAGATAGTTGGATGGGATCACCGACTCAATGGACATATGTTTGAGAAAACTCCAGGAGTTGGTGATGGACAGGGAAGCCTGGCATGCTGCAGTGTGGTATCCCAAAGAGTCGGACACGATTGAGCAACTGAGCTGAACTGAACAACGAACAAAGCTAGTGAAGGTGATGGAATTACAGCTGAGCTATTGCAAATTTTAAAAGATGATGCTGTTAGATTGCTGCATTCATTATGTCAGCAAATTTGGAAAACTCAGCAGTGGCCACAGGACTGCAAAAAATCAGTTTTCATTCCAATCCCAAAGAAGGGCAATGCCAAAGAATGTACAAATTACTGTATAATAGCACTCATTTCACAGGCCAGCAAGATTATGCTCAAAACCCTTCAAGCTGGGCTTCAGCAGTACATAAACGAAGAGTGTCCAGATGTACAAGCTGGATTTAGAAAAGGCAGAGGAACCAGAGGTCAAATTGCCAACATACACTGACCATAGAAAAAGTAAGGGAATTCCTTAAAAACAAATGCAACCTAATTAAACATAAAAGATTTTTCACAATGAAGGAAACTGTAAGCAAGGTGAAAAGACAGCCTTCAGAATGGGAGAAAATAATAGCAAATGAAGCAACTGACAGAGTTAATCTGAAAAATATACAAGCAACTCCTGCAGCTCAATTCCAGAAAAATAAAAGACCCAATCAAAAAATGGGCCAAAGAACTAAACAGCCATTTCTCCAAAGAAGACATATAGATGGCTAACAAACACATGAAAAGATGCTCAACATCACTCATAATCAGAGAAAAGCAAATCAAAACCACAGTGAGGTACCATCTCACGCCGGTCAGAATGGCTGCTATCCAAAAGTCTACAAGCAATAAATGCTGGAGAGGGTGTGGAGAAAAGGGAACCCTCTTACACTGTTGGTGGGAATGCGCAAACTAGTACAGCCACTATGGAGAACAGTGTGGAGATTCCTTAAAAAACTGGAAATAGAACTGCCATACGACCCAGCAATCCCACTTCCGGGCATACACACCGAGGAAACCAGAATTGAAAGAGACATGTGTACCTCAATGTTCATCGCAGGACCACTTACAATATCCAGGACATGGAAGCAACCTAGATGTCTATCGGCAGACAAATCGATAAGAAAGCTGTGGTACATATACACAATAGAATATTACTCAGCCATTAAAAAGAATACATTTGAATCAGTTCTAATGAGGTGGATGAATCTGGAGCCTATTATACAGAGCGAAGTAAGTCAGAAAGAAAAACACCAATACAGTATATTAACACATATATATTGAATTTAGAAAGATGGTAATGATGACCCTATATGCAAGACAGCAAAAGAGACACAGATACAAAGAGCAGACTTTTGGACTCTGTGGGAGAGGGCGAGGGTGGGATGATTTGAGAGAATAGCATTGAAACATGTACATTATCATATGTGAAATAGACTGCCAGTCCAGGTTCGATGCATGAGGCAGGGTTCTCAGGGCTGGCGCGCTGGGATGACCCTGAGGGATGGGATGGGGAGGGAGGTGGGAGGGAGGGTCAGGATGGGGAACACATGTACACCCATGGCTGATTCATGTGAATGTATGGCAAAAAACCCACAATATTGTAAAGTAATTAGCCTCCAATTAAAATTTTTTAAAAATTTTTTAAAAAACATCTACTTCTGCTTCATTCACTATGCTAAAGCTCTTGACTGTAAGGATCACAACAAACTGGAATATTCTTAAAGAGATGGGAATACCAAAGCACCTTACCTGCCTCCTGAGGTAGGTATGCATGTCAAGAAGCAACAGTTGTATGCAGTTGTATGTAAGCAACACATAAGAAATTCTTGCCAATGTACAACAGGACATATGAATAATAATACTTATAGTAGTACTGTTCACAAGAGTAAAAATATGTTAACAATATGGCCACCAGTGAGAAAGTGGATAAAGTATGCTATAGTTGCACAATGAAAGATAATTCAATCATCAAAAAGAATGAACTACAGTTTCATACAACAATTTGTATCTTTGCAACTTAGTAGTAAGCAATATAATATTAAAATTACCAGTTATATAAAGCAGAGCTATAAATTACATCTTTTAAAAGTTCAAAACAAGAACTAAGCAATGTATTATTAAGGAGCTAGCGTACTGGCTCGAAGCTGTCTTAGTAGCAACAAGTGACAAGCAGATTTGCATATGAGAAAGAGTGCTCAGTCTACAGTATGAAGAACTAATTGGACTTGAAGCAAACTGAATGTGAAGCAGAGAAATATTTGAGAAAAACTGCTGATAGGGTCAGTTAAAGGTGAGGAGAGGAGGACATAAACAACAACAACTGAAACTGAGATTAGACAGGAATGAAACAGAATTGAAAGCTATTCAAAGAGTTATGATCAAGAGCCCTTAAGTCCCAACCATATATATATATATAGGGTGACGGAAGGTGAAGAGTCAGGAATAATTCCCAAGTTTCTGGTCTGCGAGACCAGGGGTCCTAGGGTCAATAAAAAAGTTGATTTTTTTTTACATTTTGAGTTTCAAGAGACTCTGGGATGTCAATATTCATGTACTATCTTCTTTTCTTTTTTTTTTTAATGGGTTTCCCAGATGGCGCAGTGGTAAAGTACCCGCTTGCCACTGCAGGAGATGCTGGAGACATGGGTTCGTTCCCTGGGTTGGGAAGATCCCCTGGAGGAGGAAATGGCAACCCACTCCAATATTCTTGCCTGGAAATTTTTCATGGACAGGAGACTGGTAAGCTCTAGTCCACGGGGTCGCAAAGAGTTGGATCCTCTTTTCATGATTAAGTATAAAATCTGATTCTTTCCCCTTTAAAGCCTATTCTATAATCGATGTCACCACTCCCTCTTCAAATTTACACACTGCTTTGTTTTCGCTTATGACATTCATCTTACTTTAGCCGAGCAGTGCTCAATCTTGGCATCATTGACATTTTGGACCTGGAAAGTCTTTGTTGTGTGTGCAGTCCTGTTCATTTTAGGATGCTTAGCAGCATCCCTGGCTTCTACCCACTAGATGTCAGTAGCATCCCCAAGTTATGACAATCAAAACTGTTTCCAAAAACCAATGAAATTGATCAGTTGTGTCCCACTCTTTGCGATCCCATGGACTGTAGCCTACCAGGCTCCTCCATCCATGGAATTTTCCAGACAAGAGTACTGGAGTGGGTTGATATTTCCTTCTCCAGGGGATCTTCCCAACCCAGGGATCAAACCCAGATCTCCTGCATTGCAGGCAGACACTTTACTGTCTGAGCTACTGGGGAAGCCCCAACATTACCAAATATTTCTTGGGGGCAAGTTCCCCATTCCTTAAAACCATGATCTAGCCTATACATGAATACTTAATTTATACCACCACTTTAAATCATAAATTCCCTAAAGGCAGCAACTTTACCATCTTGTCCATTTATATAAAATAGATATGACAAATGTATTCTTACATACTCATCAAGGTAGATTAAGGAGGTAGTTATTTATGTTTGATTTACTATTTTTAATTTATAAATATCTTTTAAAAGTAATTGATTTCCCATTGACACAGGCATCTCCAACCAATTAGCTAAAGTACTAAGGATTTATATATTGGACTCATTTTTTCAAGAGGGGAAAATTTCTATGCTGCATATTCTGGAGTCTCTCAGGGACATAATCATTTAACGAAGTCATTTTTTAATCAAATTCAAATTCACAAGTGTTCTAGAATTGGTTAGTCTCCATACAGTTCAAATAAAAGTTTATACACATTTTATTTCTGTCTCTTGTCCCCTTAAATCCATAATATTATGCATAAAATTTCACTGAAAGAAGCATAATTAATTTAAACATCAATCCATGCCTCAAATTATAAGAGTACACAGATAAACAATGTCCACAAATAGGTAAGACTTTACTTTCCTATTTGGAAAAAAAAAACTTAAAAAAATTTTTTTATCAAAATATATATTAGACAATATCTATTGTTTAACTATCAATTACGGTCTACTGACTGGTAGTCTATAAGTGGAATGCTATCAATTTACAATTTATTTGAAACAGTAGAAATGTAAAGATTAAAAGTCAGACCTTTAGCAGACTGAATATGCTCTGTTCATTTCTTTGCATTTGTGCTTTTTCAGTAAAAATACTTTTAAAAAAATAAATAAAATAAATAAATAAATTAATAAAAATAAAAAATAAAAATGTAAAATGAAACTAAACAAACTTAAATTATTGTTATAAAACTCACTTGTACAGTTTTCTTTTATTACATTAAATGGTTCCCTGGAGTATAAGGATTTTTTTTTCCCTATAAAAGGGAAATGGGGGGAAAAAAGGGAAGTAGAGAAAAGTTTCTGAAACTTTTCAGAGAACTGATTGTAAGAGTATTACAATGCTTCAAGAACTACCTAAATACACACAAAGTATAGAGAAAAGTAAAATGTTTCCCCTTCTAAATTGTTCATGATGATGAACAGTCTCTGTACAATGGGGGTGGGCATCATACAGTTTAAGTATCCCTTAGAGTGTACTGTTGGGCTAGGAGAATGATATACCCTTTTGCAAAGTGAGATTGTATGCCTTGGAACTTAAATGCCACCTCCCAGGAAATCACTATGCTCTAAGTCTTCAATTACTTTTATTTATGAAAAGTGTCCTGAACATCACTTCTCATGCTGTCAGTGAGGTTTTGGATCTTGTATATCTTTATGCTTTTGATGATAAATAAACACTTCAGAGTTTATGTTACAAACAATCTAAATCAAAATATTAAATTTTAAACTTTAATCCAGTGTCTCTATAATCCCAATTCTAAAATATTCCAATCAACCACTTCTGTTCTTTTACCTGTCATGCAGTATATATGGTAATTTTTTTCAGAAAACATGGTAAGCTCATAGTTTTCAAATGCAACTAATCTAGCTGCTTATCACACAGTCCTAATTCTAAACTGTGGCTTATTCTCCATAATGACTCCTTAAAGCATTTTGCTCTATTGAGCACCTATTCTTATGCTTGTAAACTTGTTTTTCCAGATGACACTGCATTGATTAACATTAAAATTTAAGACATTATTATCCCCAGGGATCTACATTCCCGTCCACCTTAGCAAAAGTCAGGGAACTAGGTAACCCCTCCCTTCCACTGCTAACGACTCTCCCTCCTCCCTCCCCATCTTGTATTTTAACACTGAACTCTCCACCAATTCCCTCCTCTCAGCCTCAAGTATGTTTGAGAAAATACAGAGTGAACTTTCAGTTAACATCCGCCCTTAATATGCAATGCCATTCTCAACTCCATATGAGTGTAATTTCTCCCCTGAAAGTCTGCAACTGTCCCTTTCTGCTTAATCCTAACCAACCAGGCATGCATGGGGTCGCAAACAGTCGGACACAACTTAGCACCAGAACTGAACTGAAGCTGATCCCGTAGTAATCATTTAACTCAAGATTCAGCAAGTTAACTTTATAGGAAATTTTCTCAAACTAACTTAACTCCCAATAAAATTAAGCCTTATGCCACAGTTCCATATAACTTATTTGTATAGTTTATTAAAATATATATTTTTTAATATTGCTACATCCCTTTTCTAATAATTACATATGTTACTGTACACATGCACCTATTTTATAAACCTTTAGAGGATCATGTTTCCAGAGTTAGAGTTTAATAAAAGCTTGCTTAATGTACCTATTGTAAAACCAATACCATGAAGACAAGCTATGCAAATACCATGCACAAAACAAAACACACTGCACCATAAACAGAAACTATATAATCTATGAAGCTAAATAAGTATTCATCTTTCAGATTAAATCACCTATTTATTAGCACAGTGTTTATTAATAGCTTTGTTATAAGAAGAGAAAGTGTTGCAACAGAAATAACACTGGAATAGTATTAGATTTGGAAAATCTAGCCTCTGACCCACACTCTGCCATATACTAGCCATTTAACTTCAGGCAAATCACCTAACCTCTCTCAACAACAAAGGGTAATTACTATGCACGCTACAAAGCCCACAGGGTTATTATTAGGATACAAAAGGGTAATATATATGAAAGTGCTTAGAATTTACAAGGAGCTATATAAATGGTATGATTTTAATGACAAACATACACTATGATTTAAGATAACATTTTTTTTTATTTTGTGTTTTTTTATTTACCATGGGTTTTGGGTTTGTTTGTTTTTTAACATTTCAAAATGTGAACTTGCAAAAGAAAGAAATTAAGGGGCAACTATTTATGCTCTAGAAGAATTCATCATTGAATAAAACACTGTAGGGTTTAGCAACTCAAATTCAATCTGAACCAATTAAAATATGAGTCAACCAACAAAAATGTCCTGCATATTCAATTTTTCAGCAAGATATTTATTACATAAAGCAAGGCAGATATTTGACTCTGGCCACAAAATCACAAGCTTATTCCACTGAATGCACTAAGATGGCCTTCACCTATGTAACAAAATCAGAGGCTGCAAAGTTTAACTGGCTCCATTTTACATGCAGATACAATGCACCATGCTCCACAGTTGAAGAGGTGAACCAGCACATGTAGGAAATACTAGAGTTGACTCCAGGTTAACAGGAAAACATGTGATTCGCCAGGACACAGCACAATCTGATGTATGTAAAGAATTCCTAAATCTGTTTCACAGACCTATTGTTTATGGACATAAAAAAGTATGAAGCAGAGCGGGCAGTTGGAAATAGACTGAGACTTATTTGTAGCACCGGTGATACTCAAATATGAAAAGTCTCCAAATGTGTTTGCATAGCCATTACCCATTATCATTTTTAAGCTCTCTTAAAGTCAACAAGTATCACAGTATCCAGATAGACTAAAAAGTTCTAGGCAATTTCTCTTTGTCTTGCCAAGTCTACCCACAGACCAGCAAAGATAAGACATTACAAGCAGAGTCAGCTACTTTCCTTAAACTTTCTGATCTTTGATTTCATGTTTATATATGCGTGAGGATTTTAATTAAGAAGTATCTGGAAGGCATATCAATTCAAAAAAGGTCGTGAGCACAAACCACCAAATGTGGAATCAAGTAAATTGGCAAACTCTCCCTTTTAAATGTTAATTGACTAGAAAGGCTGCCATAATTAGTTATTAGCAGTTGAGCTCCATCCCAGCAAAGAAAAGGTAGTGAGGCTGAAGAGGGGGGAAAGAAATAAGGAGGGCAGCAGGAGGAAGGAGACAGGTGAAGAAGAACAGACACCAGAAATGCAAAGAGAAAGAAAAAAGATACCAAAGATAAACTTTGCCATCAGCTACATATAATCCACATTCCCTCACAGGAAGACTATTAACAGAGAAAATAAGATTTTGCTGCTACATATTTTAGAGTCAGTATTTTAACACAAGTTTATCCAACAATGTTAAATGTAAAACAGTTATTCAAGGGAACTGGAGAAACTATAGTTTCCTGGTAAGTTCCCAGTCACTACAGACATAATATGATGAAAAAAAAGAATGAGTCTGCTTCACACAAGTCTATTAGAAAGAGTACTGAACTAGAACGTGAACATTTGGTTCTGATCTCTGTACTAGAACTTGAACATTTAGCTCCTTCCTAGCTTTGGCTTTGACCTTCTTGACAATTAGCTTTAGGTTAGTCACCAAACTTTTATCAATGTTCTCATTCACTCAAACAATAAATATTTCTTCAATGTCTAAAAAATTCTAGAGTTTCCCAACCTTGATTGCACAGAAAAATCACCTGGGAATACTTACACACACATACGCACACACCTCTCTTTGCCCCTGAGACTCTGATTTAATTGGTCTGGGGTGGGGCTTGGGTATAGATTAAAAAAAAAAAACAAACTCCCTTGCTATCTTAAAATGCAGGCAAGGTGGAAAACCACAGGTCTATTTCATCTTTTATGTACAGAGTAAGGAACAGCAAACAATGTGGAGAGCTATCTCCCTTCCTTTAAATGTATCAATTTCCCCTTCTAATCCAATTTTATTTTAACCTAGATTCTCACCACCTCACACCTAGATTAACAAATAGCTTCCTACCTATTTTCCCTTCTTCCAGTCTCTTCTCAACTCAATAAACCATTGCTGTCTAACTAATCAATTTGGTACTGAAACATCATTCCACTGAGAGTCATTTTAAGTATAACAATAACAACAAACAGAACTGTTTTCACTGAACAGAGACTATATTGCATATACATATTTATATGTTTGTATATATACAGGTATGTATGTATAATCTCAAACATGCTCTATTTTTCAATTCCATTTATATATAATGGATACTAGTCTCTTTACATACAAGATTATTGCCCCTAACTAGTTGTGGTTGTTCTTGCCTGGAGAACCCCAGGGACGGGGGAGCCTCATGGGCTGCCATCTATGGGGTCGCACAGAGTTGGACACGACTGAAGCAACTTAGCAGCAGCAGCAGCAGTTGTGGTTGAATTTGGTCAAAAATGAATGGCAAATGAATCACCCACAGATTTCTAATTTAAATTCTCACGTGTTCCCACAAGAAACACCCATTCAATATTTTTTAAAAAGTAAAATGAGGTGGAATTATTTCTAAAAGTTCTCTGTTACTGTAGACACTGATAAAGTTTATGATGAATGAATTTTACCAAGAATAAATATGGTTCTGGTTTGTGTTAAAATTTGCCTCAGAAAACAAACTGAACCCTTAAAAGCCAATGGTTATAATCACATAAGATGATATTCATATTTATGAAAAATATTATTAAGTACAATATAAGCAGTATATAATGAGAAAACTAAAGAAGTACATTACTTATTCCATGCCCTTAAGCAGCTTTCCATCTTCCCAGGGAAAGCAAAACATAAAAAAAGAAAAGAAAGCCAGCACTAGCATGTAAGTGGTAAAGAAACTAAGTACCATGGGAATTCAAAGAAACAGAAGACTGCCCTGGACTAAGGAAGTTGGAGACAGCATCTTGGAAAAGCTGGTGCTAGAACAAAATTAAATAGGTGGAGAAAAGGAAATCTCATGAATATGGATCTTCTACAAAGATGAGGCAGAAATTCATAAACTATGTTTGAGGAACTGGGAGCTGACCTAGTTGGAACAGAGGGTTCTATGTAGGAGCATTTGAGGACTTAAGGTTGCAAGAATAAACGGGAGCCAGACAATGAAAGGCCAGAATGCCAACCTAGGATGCTTCAACTTTGCACTTTAGATAGATAAATCTTTTATAGCTAACAACAAGCAAAACAACAAAGATGCAGTCTGAAACCATTTTTCTTGAAGCCTTTGAAAAACATACCAAGTAGTACAGTGTCCTGCCAATATATCATGAATATGTGAACATATTGTTTAGGAAATCTGTTCAGAGTTAAGGAGTAAATACTTAAATATGCTTTCCAACATACAAAATCATTGATGGTTTTTAGGACAACTCCTAAGAGAATAACTGGATAGAAGGCTTCAATTTTAGGTTCTCTTCCTCTCCCCACTTTCATCCAAACACACATCTTGATTTAACATCTAGAAACACAATACAATGAAATAATGTTATTCTGAAAATAAGAGGTCTTTTATTACCTCCCATTATGAGTGAATTTACTTACTGCATTGCCTCAAAATCACTAAATTTATTAAGATCATTTTGTCCATGATTTCTTTCAGCAAAGCAGATGAAAACAGATACATAAATAACAAATTTAAAGATTATGAAAAGTTAAGTCCTTCATCAAATCAAAACACACCAAAAATAATCAGCATTGGCTTATAAGGCAGAGGGGAGACTGTTCATAACAAAAAATGCCATCCACAACAAAGAGTACCAGAGTATATGAAGAACATTACAATAGCCAATATCTCATCCAAAATGATAAGCCATTAACCCACAACTCCAAAAAGAATGGAGTTAATTTTGATATTCAAAAAGGCCCTTATAATTTTTGGTTACATTTGTAATGAAAATTAAGACTCCAGCACAACTCAAAACAAGGATTCTTTCCCTTAGTAAAGCAGACACATAAGTGATTGACGATTTAATTTAACGTTGCAGCAAATACTAATTTAAGTACCACTACCTCAACACCAGGAAAATGACAAATCTCAGTATTTAAAGGCATACGTGACAAGAAGGCAAGACTATTCTAGGATGATTAACACACACACAAACTAAGAACACAGGAAAAAATAAAAAAACGTGGCAATACTGCTGCTGCACTAGGAAAAGGGATATACCATTCTTACAGGCACGCGTGGCTTTAAAGAGTATGTATAGATTATGGTCTCATGTATTGTCTTTTTTTCCTCCAGGAAAGACGGGAACATCCATGAGAGTTGGAAGAAGTGCATTTAAGAAGGTGTCAATGCCTCCCTCCCCACCCCTTTAGTGGGGAAACTCGCTTTAACAATAATGCTCTTTCACTCCTCACATCCCACCCGGTTTCCACAGATCCTTCAGTCAGCATTCCCGCCCACCCCCCACCCCCCCCGCCACTTCCGTGCTCTGCCCCTCACATTCAGAACTGGCTGCTCCGACTCAGCCTCGCCGCCCCCGCGCACCCGCCCAGACCAGAGGAGCCTAACAGCGCAGCCACGCAGCCACCCAGAAACCCACTGCCCCCGCCTCCTCCTGGCCCAGCCTCCCCTCCCCCTCCCCGGCCTGTCACCTGCTTGGGTGGTGTCCGTCAGGTCGTAGCCGCTGCCCGGGAAGTCTCGGAGCTTCCGACCGCTGAGGCTCAGGATGCCGGAGTTGCCCGCCTCCTCCAGGGCCCGGTCCAGGCTCCTCACGGTATGTTGAGGCTGCAGGCTCCCCGGGTTCCACTGCGGCCCGTTGGGGAACGGCTGACCGAAAAGAGTCGGTACCGGGATGGGCACCACCAGGGTCCCGCCGCCGCCGCCGCCGCCGCCTCCCACTCCGGCTCCGCCACCTCCCCCTCCGGCCCCACCACCGCCACCGCTACTTCCACCTCCACCACAACCGCCGCCCCCACTGTTACCACCACCTCCCTGACTCGCCGCCATGTTCCTGGGAGAGAGAATAGCCCCCGACAATACTCTGAGCCTGTGCCGCGAGTATAGGGGGTTCTTAGGACGCATGCGCAGGCTGGGGGCGGGAGGTGGGGGTTGCGAGGTAGAGGGTGGGAAGGAACCAGGGGGCGGGCTGGGAGGAGGTGTTGGGTATGGAAGAGACGCTGTTCAAACGGGCAGAATGCTTGCTTTAAGAAATGCGGTATCAGAGGAAGGATGCTAAATCCCGGTTCCGCTGCTTTGGGTACCAAAATCTTGCGAAACGACACCAGCTTAACTCCAGGTCGTCGGGGATATGACCCCAGATCTCTAAGTTGCTTCACCTTTTGAGATCTGCAAAACAAAAGTAAATATGTTAGAGATGAAATCATTTCAGAATATTTTGAAGCGGCATTTAGAAGGACTATCAGCTACCTGATTGAAACGCTTACTGTAACTGCCTCAGGAATCCTTTAGCAGTGTTAACACGGAGATAAACTTTGGGGAGGAATATGGGTGCAGAATTGTGAAGCCTACATGAATTTTGCCATAATTTAGAATTCCAAAATAAGAAAAGCCTTTTAAAATGTTTTCAAGGAAGCCTCTCATTTCAGTGTGTTTGGGTCTCAGCCAAACTGCTGCCTTCCAAAACTTGGAAAAGTTCTCTACATTCTGTTCTATAACTCTTTGAAGTGCTGCCAAGGTCTCCAAAATATCTCGAATTTCTTCTCATCATGTCAGTATGGCTGATGGAAAACTCTGATCATCAAACAACCTTAAAGTTTATTTTTGACATTCAGGCTTTCTGAAGATTTATTGCTATGGATAGCAAGTTAATCAGTCTTGGATTTTAGGAGTTCATTCTTGGAACCCGAACCCAACCATTTAGGTAGGTCACTGCCATCCTTTCACTCCCACTCAGAGTTATTCAAATCTTTTTCACTCGTAGAAAAGTTGAATACTTGGTCATATTCAGTTATCATTAATTCGAATATATTGTGCATCTCTTTTATATCCACTTCAGTTTAAACAATCTATCAACAGTCTCATTTTCTTGGAGAAAGCTCCATAAAAATCACTAGTTTGGGGGGAAAAATACAGGAAAGAATTACAGCTTGTCTAAATTGCTTTGTGGCCATATAGGTTAACTAAGATAACTATGGTGCAAGAAATCACATTTGCCACATGCATGACCCACAGAAGAAACAGTACTGAAAATCAGACCTCCACAACGAATTAGAAAAAGAAATCAAATTATTTAAACTCACTGGTGTCAAAAAAGAACGTTCTAGTTTATATCTCATCTTTCTTACATCGCAAATCAAATTATTAATTGAGAATTCCCAGAATCAAGAAGGGTGGAAAGGGAAACAAAATGCATTAGATAGAGATAAGATTAGGAAAGGAACATTTAATAACTAGGGAATAAAAAAATTAGTGATTATTTAAAACAATATATTGGTCTCCAGGAAAAGTATGTCCTCAGAATACCTTTCGAGAGAAGAAGGCCTTGTACAACCAATTTAAGAAGAAAAGTAATCTTTCAAAGAATTTAAAAGATAGTCTATATAGAAAAAACAGAAAGCCTACAAGGTAGGCTAGATATACATGAAAATCAGGCAAAATAATACATTCTGAAACTCTTTGACAAAGAGTTTTGAACAAAATATGCAGTCTTTATTGAATAAAGCACTGACCAACTGCAAATGTGATCTGTATTCAAGAGAACCAAGCAAATTGGTAGTTACTCAACATTTAGAAATAATATAGAGAAGAAAAGGCTGAGTCCAAAGTTCCAAATGCTTCTATTAGAGATCAAGATTATTGGGATAGTCTACAGGATGTTCTTATCAGCCTATAAATAAATTAAAAGTGACATGTTTTATCTTGGGATTAGAAGAAGGCAATGAACTTGGGGATGAACTGCTGCTGCTGCTGCTAAGTCACTTCAGTCGTGTCCAACTCTGTGTGACCCCATAGACGGAAGCCCACCAGACTCCCCCATCCCTGGGATTCTCCAGGCAATAACACTGGAGGGGATGAACTAGACAGAACTATAATATGAATTTTTTTTTAAATCCTGATCAGGATGCAGGAAAAAGCCAAGGGAGTCTCTGCAGTTAGTTTCCTGAAAGCATTAGTATTTAACAATGGCTGAGAGTCCCAGGGACGGGGGAGCCTGGTGGGCTGCCGTCTATGGGGTCGCACAGAGTCGGACATGACTGAGCGACTTAGCAGGAGCAGCAGCAGCAAATACTAAACTCTGATCACACGAACCACAGCCTTGTCTAACTCAATGAAACTAAGCCATGCCGTGTGGGGCCACCCAAGATGGGCGGGTCATGGTGGAGAGGTCTGACAGAATGTAGTCCACTGGAGAAGGGAATGGCAAACCACTTCAGTATTCTTGCCTTGAGAACCCCATGAACGGTATGAAAAGGCAAAATGATAGGATACTGAAAGAAGAACTCCCCAGGTCAGTAGGTGCCCAATATGCTACTGGAGATCAGTGGAAAATAACTCCAGAAAGAATGAAGAGATGGAGCCAAAGCAAAAACAATACCCAGTTGTGGATGTGACTGGTGATAGAAACAAGGTCCGATGCTGTAAAGAGCAATATTGCATAGGAACCTGGAATGTTAGGTCCATGAATCAAGGCAAATTGGAAGTGATCAAACAGGAGACGGCAAGAGTGAATGTTGGCATTCTAGGAATCAGTGAACTAAAATGGACTGGATTGGGGGAATTTAACTCAGATGACCATTATATCTACTACTGTGGGCAGGAATCCCTTAGAAGAAATGGAGTAGCCATATGGCCAACAAAAGAGTCCAAAATGCAGTACTTGGATGCAATCTCAAAAGCGACAGAATAATCTCTGTTCGTTTACAAGGCAAACCATTCAATATTACAGTAATCCAAGCCTATGCCCCAACCAGTAACACTGAAGAAGCTGAAGTTGAACGGTTCTATGAAGACCTACAAGAACTTTTAGAACCAACACCCAAAAAAGATGTCCTTTTCATTAAAGGGGACTGGAATGCAAAAGTAGGAAGTTAAGAAACACCTGGAGTAACACTCAAATTTGGCCTTGGAGTACGAAATGAGCAGGGCAAAGACTAATAGAGTTTTGCCAAGAGAACACACTGGTCATAGCAAACACCCTATTCTAACACAAGAGAAGACTCTACACATGGACATGACCAGATGGTCAACATCAAAATCAGATTGATTATATTCTTTGCAGCCAAAGATGGAGAAGCTCTATACAGTCAGGAAAAACAAGACTGGGAGCTGACTGTGGCTCAGATCATGAGCTCCTTATTGCCAAATTCAGATTTAAACTGAAGAAAGTAGGGAAAACCAGTAGGCCATTCAGACATGAGCTAAATCAAATCCCTTTTGATTTTACAGTGGAAGTGAGAAGTAGGTTTAAGGGACTAGATATGCTAGACAGAATGCCTGATGAACTATAGATGGAGGTTCGTGACATTGTACAGGGGCAGGGATCAAGACCATCCCCATGGGAAAAGAAATTAAATAAAGCAAAATGGCTGTCTGAGGAAGCCTTACAAATAGCTGTGAAAAGAAGAGAAGTGAAAAGCAAAGGAGAAAAGGAAAGATATTCCCATTTAAATGCAGAGTTCAAAAGAATAGCAAGGAGAGATAAGAAAGCCTTCCTCAGCGATCAATGCAAAGAAATAGAGGAAAATAACAGAATAGGAAAGACTAGACATCTCTTTAAGAAAATTAGAGATACGAAGGGAACATTTCATGCAAAGATGGGCTCGATAAAGGACAGAAATGGTAGGGACCTAACAGAAATAAAAGATATTAAGAAGAGGTGGCATGAATACACAGAAGAACTGTACAAAAATATCTTCATGACCCAGATAATCACGATGGTGTGATCATTCACCTAGAGCCAGACATCCTGGAATATGAAGTCAAGTGGGCCTTAGAAAGCATCACTATGAACAAAGCTAGTGGAGGTGATGGAATTCCAATTGAGCTATTTCAAATCCTGAAAGAGGATGCTGTGAAATTGCTGCACTCAATATGCCAGCAAATTTGGAAAACTCAGCAGTGGCCACTGGACTGGAAAATGTCAGTTTTCCTTGCAATCCCAAAGAAAGGCAATGCCAAAGAATGCTCAAACTACCACACAATTGCACTCATCTCACACACTAGTAAAGTCATGCTCAAAATTCTCCAAGCTAGGCTTCAGCAATATGTTAACCGTGAACTTCCAGATGTTCAAGCTGGTTTTAGAAAAGGCAGGGGAACCAGAGATGAAATTGCCAACATCCACTGGATCATGGAAAAACAACAGAGTTCCAGACAAACATCTATTTCTGCTTTATTGACTAAGCCAATACTTTTAACTGTGTGGATCACAATAAACTGTGGAACATTCTGAAAGAGATGGGAATACCAGACCACCTGACCTGCCTCTTGAGAAACCTGTATGCAGGTCAGGAAGCAACAGTTAGAACTGGACATGGAACAAGAGACTGGTTCCAAACAGGAAAAGGAATACGTCAAGACTGTATATTGTCATCCTGCTTATTTAACTTATATGCAGAGTACATCATGAGAAACGCTGGGCTGGATGAAGCACAAGCTGGAATCAAGATTGCCAGGAAAAATATAAATAACCTCAGATATGTAGATGACACCACCCTTATGGCAGAAAGTGAAGAGGAACTCAAAAGCCTCTTGATGAAAGTGAAAGAGGAGAGTGAAAAAATTGGCTTCAAGCTCAAAAATAAGAAAACTAGGATCATGGCATCTGGTCCCATCACTTCATGGGAAACAGATGGGGAAACAGTGTCAGACTTTATTTATTTGGGCTCCAAAATCACTGCAGATGCTGATTGCAGCCATGAAATTAAAAGACACTTACTCCTTGGAAGGAAAGTTATGACCAACCTTGACAGCATATTAAAAAGTGGAGACATTACGTTGCCAACAAAGGTCCGTCTAGTCAAGGCTATAGTTTGTCCAGTGGTCATGTATGGATGTGAGAGTTGGATTGTGACAAAAGCTGAGGTCTGAAGAATTGATGCTTTTGAAGTGTGGTGTTGGATAAGACTCTTGAGAGTCCCTTGAATTTCAAGGAGATCCAACCAGTCCATTCTAAAGGAGATCAGTCCCGGGTTTTCGTTGGAAGGACTGATGCTAAAGCTGAAACTCCAATACTTTGGCCACCTCATGCGAAGAGTTGACTCATTGGAAAAGACCCTGATGCTGAGAGGGATTGGGGGCAGGAGCCGAAGGGGATGACAGAGAATGAGATGGCTGGATGGCATCACCGATTCGATGGACATGAGTTTGAGTGAACTCCGGGAGTTGGTGATGGACAGGGAGGCCTGGCGTGCTGCGATTCATGGGGTTGCAAAGAGTCAGACTCAACTGAGTGACTGAAGTGAACTGAACTGAAATACTAAACTCAGGGGAGAAGAAAGAGTGAAATGTTGAGTATCATCAAGACATATCAGGGGGGCTTCCCTGGTGTCTCAGCAGTAAAGAATCTGCCTGCAATTCAGGAGACTGGGTTCTATCCCTATCCCTGAGTTGGGAAGATTGCCTGGAGGAGGGCATGGCAACCTCCTCCACTTAAGATTTAAAAAAATATTTAAAAGACATATATTAGGAACCCTGAAAATATTAATTTACATCATACTGAACTATTCCACAGCTGCTGCTGGAATGTGATGTGAAGTTCTGCTCACTCCACTCTCAGCATAATCCTGAATTAGAGAAAGCCCTAAGATGTACACCTAAAATTAATAGAGAAATGCGAGAAGGAGTAATTTACTTGGCCTTCATCTCTCTGGTAACCTGATCTTCAGTCCCTTTCAAAATCCCTGTTCTAGCATGGAACCTACAGAGGAGTGAATATACGTTAACTTATTTTAGCATAATCTATAGAACACTATATACAACATCCCTGATCCTCCTTCCCCTGACATCTTTTTTTTTTCTTTTTTAGGCCTAGCCACACAGCTTTCTGGATGGGATCTTAGTTCCCCCATCAGGGATCAAACCCAGGTTCCCTGGCAGTGAAAGCACTGAGTCCAAACTACTGGACCACCAGGTAATTCCCCTTTGCACTGCTTTAACCAATCCTAACAAATTCATTAATCCCAAAGTTAGTATTTCTTAACTCAAAATGGATTTGGAGAAATACAGAATGATTACTATTACTTAAAAGAGACTATTCTATAACTAATCTTTAATGGTGATGTCAATAAGCACTATTATGTTCTGTCTTGGTTAGAATCCCTGCTATGATGCTTACAAGATGCAAGATAGACAAGTCATTTAAGCTCTCAAAGTCTCAGATTTCTTGTCTATAAAACAAGGATCATAACATTATTAACTATCTCAGAAGGCTGTAGTGAGGATTATATGAGATATTTACAGAAAGCACATATAATGGTTGTTACCTTTTTTATGTTTACTTGCTGTAGAACACTGAGCAAAGTGAATGATGAATTATCAGCACAGCAGTTCTTAAATTTCTCTGTACTACTGTGCTACCAGCGTTAATAGACCTTTTCCTCTGTGTTGCTCTTGAAGTTACATCCTTACTGATTCACCCCAGGTTTCTGCCTCTTCTAACTTTTGTGTTTTCACTATATGATCCAGTAACTTGATTCCAATTCTTGCTTATTGTCTCTAATGCAATCCCAGGTTTTGACCTCTGTGTTCCTAGTATGTTAAACTGATATCATGAAATCCATTTAAGTATCTGTTCCAAATCTTTCTTAAAATATATCTTAAATGTTTTTGCTTTATGTAAACAAGAATGCTGAAGTGGTTTACCATTCCCACCTCCAGTGGACCACGTTTTGTCAGAACTCTCCACTATGATCCGTCTTGGGTGTCCATACACGGCATGGCTCATAGTTTCATTGAGTTAGACAAGGCTGTGGTCCATGTAATCAGTTTGGTTAGTTTTCTGAGATTGTGGGTTTTCATTCTGTCTGACCTCTGATGAATAAGGATAAGAGGCTTATGGAAGCTTTCTGGTGGGAGAGACTGACTGTTGGGGAAACTGGGTCTTGTTTTGATGAGCGGGGCGTGCTCCATAAATCTTTAATCTAATTTTCTGAAAGAGGAGAGTGAAAGTTTGGCTTGAAGCTCAACATTCAGAAAACAAAGATCATGGCATCTGGTCCCATCACTTCATGGGAAATAGATGGGGAAACAGTGGAAACAGTGTCAGACTTTATTTTTTTGGGCTCCAAAATCACTGCGGATGCTGATTGCAGCCATGAAATTAAAAGACGTTTACTCCTTGGAAGGAAAGTTATGACCAACCTAGATAGTATATTAAAAAACAGAGACATTACTTTGCCCACAAAGGTCTGTCTAGTCAAGGCTATGGTTTTTCCAGTGGTCATGTATGGATGTGAGAGTTGGACTGTGAAGAAAGCTGAGTGCCGAAGAATTGATGCTTTTGAACTGTGGTGCTGGAGAAGACTCTTGAGAGTCCCTTGGACTGCAAGGAGATCCAACCAGTCCATTCTAAAGGAGATCAATCCTGGGTGTTCATTGGAAGGACTGATGCTAAAGCTGAAACTCCAATACTTTGGCCACCTCATGTGACGAGTTGACTCACTGGAAAAGACTCTGATGCTGGGAAGGATTGGGGGCAGGAGGAGAAGGGGACGTGGTTGGATGGCATCACTGACTAGATGGACATGATTTTGAGTAAGCTCTGGGAGTTGGTGATGGACAGGGAATCCTGGCGTGCCACAGTCCATGGGGTCACAGAGTTGTACACGACTGAGTGAATGAACTGAACTGAAGCAACAAAGGTCTATTAAAAAATCCTGAAGAGTTTCTTATTAGTGTGTAAAATACAGATTGCTGAATTCTTGCTTAGTTTAGCTTGGCCAAAAGAAAGTAAATAAAATATCACATTAAATTATTCAGACTCTTATTTCCAATTATAAAATATAAGGTTGAGAAAGATTTTTTAGTCTTCTTTGATATTACATTGGAAAGTCTCCTCTTTACAGGTAAACATGGAAACAAACCATATGCCTTTTGGGCAATCTTGTATAATTATCTTCCTCTGCTGGCAGTATGTGAGGGAAAACGATTAAGTAGGACCTTTTCAAGCAAAATCTAAATTCCTAAAAGGAGGACCTAGTCAACTGTCATGTTACTTCTAAGCAGGCTATACATGTGTAAGGGAAAAAATAAAAGATGTTAATGACATTTCAGTAAAACCTGTTAAAGGAATTGGGCTTCCCAGGTGGCTCAGATGGTAAAGAATCCACCTGCCAATGCAGAAGACTTGGGTTTGACCCCTAGTTTGGGAAGATACCCTGGGGAAGGAAATGGCAACTCATTCCAATATTCTTGCCTGGAGAACCCCAGAAACAGAGGAGGCTACAGTCCATGGGGTTGCAAAGAGTAGGACACAACTTAGCGACTGAACAACAACAACATTAAAAGAATTACAATATCAAGATAGATTAAAACCCCAGGAGAAAAGATAAATCCAAAAAGGTTTAGATTCCGTGTTTCCTTAAACAGAATGAAATAGAAATATTGGACCAAAATCTGTTTATAAAATGAAGGTTGGAATCAAATGATGAAGAATCAAGTTGGGCATCTACCAAAGTCTAATTATATTTGTTTACCTTAAATTCTGTTTCAAATCTTCATCACTATATATGGAAAACTGTGTCTGTTAGAGGTTTATGGGGTTTTGTTTCTTTCTCTAAATCAAATAAACATATGAAATAAATCTGTGGGACTGTGACTGAAGTGACTTCAGGCCTGGTGGCAGTGTGCCTAAATTATGTTTTTTTTTTTTTTTTATGATGCAATTTCTTTAAAAGGCTGAATCTGTTAACCTGAAGCTCTCAAGTGATAACTGGGTCACACATGACCTTAAAATCCAGTGCTTCTCTCTATGTGGCAACAAGACTATTTCTTCTGAACCATGGTCATGATCATGACCCCAGTTAGCCTATTGGTGGGTAGTCAGAAAGAAGGGTCAAAGCTCTGTTTCCTCAATAACAGAGTGTGTTATGAAATATTGCAGGATATTTTAGATGTGTTTTGTTTCGGTGTGGGAGTCAGAAATTTCAGCCTTCACTTATAAGTTTAGGTTGGCAATGCTGACCCTTAAGAAGACACTTACTTCTGCTTAAGTACTTTGTCTACAATTATGGTATGATTCTACAAAGTAGGAGAAAATATATTGGTTCTGATGACCTCATGTTTCACACTTCCAGGCTCTAGTAGGTGTATTGATGTAGGAAACTAACATACTTTGCCACTCTTTTGTAGTTTTAAAAATCTCTTTCTTAAAACAGCTAGCCATAGTCATTAAATAATGGAGTAGATAATTTGAAGGTACTAATTAGTAAAGTGTTAGGTTATCCTTGATGACTTAATCCCCATCTTCCATTTTGTATTTCTTAAACTCTCCTTCATAAAAATCTTCATCTTAAATACCTCTACTTAGAATAAATTCTTTTTTTTTCCAGGACACATACTTAAAGTTTCAGAGGACTTTAAAATTTCCTGAGCTGGTTGTGATTTCTCCTACTGGTCATACATAATAGACTTTTGATAAGCTGACAAAACCAAAGATATAAATGCACCATACTGTTTGACTACTAGCATCATCTCCACTGCCACAACCTTAACTCAAGTCACTGTTTTCTCTGGACTACTACAGTTGCCTCCTAATTGACTTTTCTACTTCTACCCTTATACCACTTAATAATTATGTGGCCTTGGGCAAGAACTTTAGTTTCTTCATGCCTTCATTTTCATCTGAAAAATAGGAATGATAATACTACCTACATTATAGGGATATTATGAGGATTATAATTATTTAATATGTGTCTAGCATATGGTAAAACTAGCTAGTATCATTGTCATTATTGTTATCATTAAAATATTCCACTGGCTAATAATATCTAGCAGTGAAAGGTAAATTATCTCTCTTAATTGCACAAGAGTCTTGTGCACTGGACATTATTATTATCCCCATTTTACATGTCAGGAAACTACACTCCAGAGAAATTAAGTAACTAGTTAAAGGTCTCAGTTGAGAAGGGGCACAGCAAAAATTTGACTGAAATATACCTGACTGCTAAACTGAGGCTCTTAACCACTGTAACTTCTGGCAGTAATCTATTGATATTTGCCTTGAATCTTTTCTCAGTCCAAAAATTCTCAGGTGTTTAACTCCTTCCAAACTATCTCCATAAAAGAGTTGCTAAGTGCTGCCTGGTTAACGTATATAAAATCATTAAGTTTATTCACGGAAAACTTTCATCACGTTTCAAATCAACATTTTTTTAATTGAAATATAATTTATATTTCAAGTTTACAACAAAGTGACTGAGTTTTATATATATATATACATATATACACACAAATATATATACACAAAGAGCAATATTGCATAGGAACCTGGAATGTTAGGTCCATGAATCAAGGCAAACTGGAAGTGGTCAAACAGGACATGGCGAGAGTGAACGTCGACATTCTAGGAATCAGTGAACTAAAATGGACTGGAATGGGGGAATTTAATTCAGATGACCATTATATCTACTACTGTGGGCAGGAATCCCTTAGAAGAAATGGAGTAGCCATCATGGTCAACAAAAGAGTCCAAAATGCAGTACGTGGATGCAATCTCAAAAATGACAGAATAATCTCTGTTCGTTTCCAAGGCAAACCATTCAGTACCACGGTAATCCAAGCCTATGCCCCAATTAGTAATGCTGAAGAAGCTGAAGTTGAACGGTTCTATGAAGACCTACAAGAAGTTTTAGAACTAACACCCAAAAAAGATGTCCTTTTCATTATAGGAGACTGGAATGCAAAAGTAGGAAGTCAAGAAACACCGGGAGTAAGTCAAATTTGGCCTTGGAGTATGGAATGAAGCAGGGCAAAGACTAATAGAGTTTTGCCAAGAGAACACACTGGTCATATTAAACACACTCTTCCAACAACACAAGAGAAGACTCTACACATGAAGCCCAGATGGTCAACACCAAAATCAGATTGATTATATTCTTTGCAGCCAAAGATGGAGAAGCTCTATACAGTCAGGAAAAACAAGACTGGAAGCTTACTGTGGCTCAGATCATGAACTCCTTATTGCCAAATTCAGATTTAAACTGAAGAAAGTAGGGAAAACCAATAGACCATTCAGATATGAGCTAAATCAAATCCCTTATTATTTTACAGTGGAAATGAGAAATAGATTTAAGGGACTAGATATGCTAGACAGAGTGCCTGATGAACTATGGATGGAGGTTCGTGACATTGTACAGGGGCAGGGATCAAGACCATCCCCATGGAAAAGAAATTTAAAAAAGCAAAATGGCTGTCTGAGGAAGCCTTACAAATAGCTGTGAAAAGAAGAGAAGCAAAAAGCAAAGGAGAAAAGGAAAGATATTCCCATTTAAATGCAGAGTTCAAAAGAATAGCAAGGAGAGATAAGAAAGCCTTCCTCAGCGATCAATGCAAAGAAATAGAGGAAAACAACAGAATGGGAAAGAGTAGAGATCTCTTCAAGAAAATTAGAGATGCCAAGGGAACATTTCATGCAAAGATGGGCTCGATAAAGGACAGAAATGGTGTGGACCTAACAGAAGCAGAAGATATTAAGAAGACGTGGTAAGTATACACAGGAGAACTGTACACAAAAGAGCTTCACGACCAAGATAATCACGATGGTGTGATCACTGACCTAGAGCCAGACATCTTGGAATGTGAAGTCAAGTCGGCCTTAGAAAGCATCACTATGAACAAAGCTAGTGGAGGTGATGGAATTCCAGTTGAGCTCTTTCAAATCCTGAACGATGATGCTGTGAAAGTGCTGCACTCAATATGCCAGCAAATTTGGAAAACGCAGCAGTGGCCAGAGGACTAGAAAAGGTCAGGTTTCATTCCAATCCCAAGGAAAGGCAATGCAAAAGAATGCTCAAACTACCGCACAATTGCACTCATCTCACACGCTAGTAAAGTCATGCTCAAAATTCTCCAAGCCAGGCTTCAGCAATATGTGAACCATGAGCTTCCAGATATTCAAGCTGGTTTTAAAAAAGGCAGAGGAACCAGAGATCAAATTGCCAACATCCGCTGGATCATTGAAAAAGCAAGAGAGTTCCAAAAAAACATCTATTTCTGCTTCATTGACTATGCCATAGCCTTTGACTATGTGGATCACAATAAACTGTGGAACATTCTGAAAGAGATAGGAATACAAGACCACCTGAACTGCCTCTTCAGAAACCTATATGCAGGTCAGGAGGCAACAGTTAGAACTGGACATGGAACAACAAGCTGGTTCCAAATAGGAAAAGGAGTTCGTCAAGGTTGTATATTGTCACCCTGCTTATTTAAATTATATGCAGAGTACATCATGAGAAACGCTGGGCTGGATGAAGCACAAGCTGGAATCAAGATTGCCAGGGAAATGTCAATAACCTCAGATATGCAGATGACACCACCCTTATGGCAGAAAGTGAAGAGGAACTAAAATCCTCTTGATGAAAGTGAAAGAAGAGAGTGAAAAGGTTGGCTTAAAGCTCAACATTCAGAAAACAAAGATCATGGCATCTGGTCCCATCACTTCATGGGAAATAGATGGGATAATAGTGGAAACAGTGTCAGATTTTATTTTGGGGGGACTCCAAAATCACTGCGGATGGTGATTGCAGCCATGAAATTAAAAGACACTTACTCCTTGGAAGGAAAGTTATGACTAACCTAGACAGCATATTAAAAAGCAGAGATATTACTTTGCCAACCAAGGTCTGTCTAGTCAAGGCAATGGTTTTTCCCGTGGTCATGTATGGATGTGAGAGTTGGACTGTGAAGAAAGCTGAGTGCCGAAGAATTGATGCTTTTGAACTGTGGTGTTGGAGAAGACTCTTGAGAGTCCCTTGGACTGCAAGGAGATCCAACCAGTCTTCTAAAGGAGATCAGTCTTGGGTGTTCATTGGAAAGACTGATGCTAAAGCTGAAATTTTGGCCACATCATGCGAATAGTTGACTCATTGGAAAATACCCTGATGCTGGGAGGGATTGGAGGCAGGATGAGAAAGGGATGACAGAGGATGCGATGGCTGGATGGCATCACCGACTCGATGGACATGAGTTTGAGTGAACTCCTTGAGTTGGTGTTGGACAGGGAGGCCTGGCGTGCTGCCATTCATGGGGTCACAAAGAGTTGGACACGACTGAGCGACTGAACTGAACTGAACTGATACACATGCTAAGTCTCTTCAGTCCTGTCCAACCATATGGACTATAGCCCATTAGACTCCTCTGTCAGATTCTTTTCCACTATGGGTTATTAAAAGATATTGAATATAGTTCCTTGTGCTATACAGTAGGTCCATGTTGTTTAACTATTTTATATATATTAGTGTGTATATGTTAATTCCAAACTCCTAATTTATCCTTCCCACCTCCACTCCCCTTTGGTAACCATAAATTGTTTTTTCTGTGGGTCTTTTTCTGTTTTTAAAATAAGTTCATTTGCATCATTTTTTTTAGCTTCCATATATAAGTGATATCACATATTTGTCTTTCTCTGACTTACTTCACTTAGTATGATAATCTCTAGGTCCATCCATGTTGCTGCACATGGCATTATTTCATACTTTTAAAAGACTAAGATTCCATTATACACACACACGCATATGTATACATACAGACATACACACACACACACCCCACACACACATCTTCTTTATTCATTCATCTGTCATTGGATATTTACATTGCTTCCATGTCTTGGCTATAGTAAATAGTGCTGCTATGAATATTGGGGTACATGTATCTTTTTGAGTTATAGTTTTGCCCAGGAGTGGGATTACTAGATCATATGGTAACTAACTCTATTTTAGTTTTTTCGGGAACCTCCATACTGTTTTCTGTAGTGGCTGTACCAATTTACATTGGTACAGTATAGAAAGTTTCCCTTTTCTCAACACCCTCTCCAGCATCTACTATTTGTAGACTTTTTGATGATGGCCAATTTACTTTTCTATATGAGCTTCTATTGACTGCCTTCTTTTTCAAAATACCATAAACCAAATTATTGTAACAGCCTTTTTAAAGGTTTTTCTCTCATTATGAAAATTTTCTCATAATCCTAATTCACAAAGAAAGCCAAAGGGATATATTTATTGATAAATTTTTTACATATTTGATTCCAGGCTTTTCTATTAACACAAACTTTTATTTTATTTAGAAATATTTACAAATTTTATTTATTTTATGAAATTATTTAAGCACTTTTATTATTACACATTCTTTACAGACATTATAACTATATACTATAAATTGTATAGTACTATATATTATATAACAACATACCACATGATATGTACATCTGCTATGGGATAGCTAGGTTCTTACCAATATTCCTTTATTATATATAAGCTGTCTATTAATATTGTTATTAATAAAGAATTTTTCTTATTATTACTTTATGTTAGATTCCAAGAAATTCAGTTATTCAACCATAGAGTAGAAGTACTTTAATCCTCTTAATAAACCTTGCCAAGTTATTTCCAAAAGGTTTGTACCAATTTACATTGTCAATAGCAATATAAGCAAGAAAAAAGTTTTTTTTTGGCTGCAACACATGGCTTGTGGGATCTTAATTCCCAGACTGAGGACTGAACTCATGCCCTCAGTAGTGAAAGTACAGAGTTCTAGCCACTAGAGCACCAAGGAATTTTCTAAGTAAGAATATCTTTGCCAATATTGGGAATGTTCAGTTTTTAAATATCTTTGCTATATTATATATGACACAGAAAAAAATGTTAGTTCTTCTGCTTTAAGGACAAAACTTAGCCTCTCACCTGAAACCATCAAAAATTTGGACAATGTATATAGAACGGTGACTTTCAAAGTACTGAGTATCAGTCAACAAAAACAGTAATACTGTATAAGACACAAAAGAAGTAAGGCCTGCAAATGCCCAATCTTATTGTTTTGAGTGAGTTTCCAGAAACTTCTTCAGCTGGGAAAAAGGGGATCTATGAAAAACCTACGGTTAACAATAAACCTAATGGTGGAAATGTGCATGAGTGCGTGCTCAGTCGTGTCAGACTCTTTGCAACCCCCTGGACTGTAGCCCGCCGTGCTTTGTGGTCCATGAGATTCTCTAGGCAAGAACACTGGAGTGAGTTGCCATTCCTTTCTCTAAGGGATCTTCCCAACCCAGGGATCGACCTGCCTCTCTTATGTCTCCTGCATTGGCAGGCAGATTCTTGATCACGGAGCTGTGGTTGTGAAAGACTGAATGCTTTCTCTCCAAGATCAGGAACAAGACAAGGGTGTTCAAGGGTGTCCAATTCATGAATATTGTACTAAAGTTTCCAGATGGAGTAAGAAAGCAAGAGAGAAAAAAGGAAAGAAGGTAGAGAAAAGAGGGAAGGGAGGGTAAAAGGATGGAAGGGAAGTGGGTAGGGAAAGAAGGAAGGGAAGGAGGCAGGCATCCATATTGGAAAGGAGTCTTTATTCACAGATAATATGATCATCTATTTAGAAAATAAATGGAATCTATAATAAGGTTATAAGAACAAATAAGTGAGTTTGGCAAAAGTAAAGGATAGAAACTCTGACAATAGATGTGAAAGACCTGCACACTGAATACTACAGACCATGGCTAAAGGAAGTTAAATAAGACATAAATAAATAAATAGAGAGATATATCATCTTCATGGATTAGAAGACAATATTGCTATGATGCCAGTTCTCTCCAAAGTCTCAGCAGGACTTTGTTAGGAGAAGCTGACAAGCTAATTTTAAAATTCATATGAAAATGCAAAAAATCTAGAATAGTGGAAACAATTTGGAAAAATAAAACAAAGTTGGAAGACTAAGACTATGAAAACGCAAGGCTTACTACAAAGCTACACTAAGATAGTGTTGTACTGGTATAAATATATATATACATAAATCAATTGCACAGAATAGAAAGCCCAAAAATAATCTCTTGTTTATGGGCAAGTGACTTTTGACAAAGGTGTAAAAACAAGTCAGTAGGAAAAAGACAGTTTCAGCAAATACTGCTAGCACAATTGAATATCCATATGCAAAAAAGGACAAAGTTGGATCCATACTTCACATCACATGTAAAAATTTACTGGTAATCTATCATAGACTTATGTAAAATCGAAAAGTTAAAACAAAGGAGAAGGTATTTCTGGCCTTTATTTAGGCAAAGACGTCTCAAATATAACACAAGAGCACAATCCATAAAAGAAATGATTGATAAATTAGACTTCATCAACATTATAAACCTCTGTTCTTTGAAAGACATTGTTCAAAGAATAAAAAAACACAGAATGAGAGAAAATATTTTCAAGCTATACATAAGATAAAGACTCATAATTACACTATGTACACAACTCTCCAGAGTAATGAGAATCATAAGTAATATTAAGAAAACAAACATCCCAATAAAAAAATGAGCCAAGGATTTAAAAACTTCACCAAAAAAAAAAATCTGGACGGCAAACAAGCACATGAAAAGGTGCTCAACATCATTACTCATTACTGAATGAAAAATAAAGCTATGAGATACTGCTGCTGCTGCTGCTGCTAAGTCGCTTCAGTCATGTCCGACTCTGTGCGACCCCATAGATAGCAGCCCACCAGGCTCTGCTATGAGATACTACTATACCGCTATTAGAATTACTAATATTAAAAACATTAACCATACCAAATGTTAACAAGGAGGTGGAGAAACTGGAACCCTCATACTCTGCAGTTGGAAATTTAGAAGGCTAAAACCACTGTGGAAACAGTATGGCAATTTCTTAAAATTTTTAACAAACATCCACTCTATGGTTCAGGTGGTCCACTCCTAGGTATTTACTCAAGAGAAATGAAAGCTCACATACATACAAAGATTTACACATGAATGTTAACCGAGTATTTGTCTGGAATAGTCAAAAACTGTTAGTCAAATAGTCAAAAACTGAAGACAACTTAAATGTATATCAATAGAAGAATGGACAAAAAAATTGGATTATTTCCATACAGTGGAATACCTTTCAGTAATAGACAGGAATGAACTATTGAAACAACATAACAATGTGAATGAATTTCAAAATAAATATGCTAAATGAAAAAAGCCAGAAAAATAAGAGTACATAATGTATGATTCCCTTTACATAAAACGCAAAAAATGCTAACTAATCTTTATGGACAGAAAGCAGACTAGTGGTTTTCTGGAGGCATGTAGAGGTTGGAAGCATGGGCAGAGAAATCACAAAGAAGCATTAAAAATTTATTGGGGGTAGTAGGAATATTCACATCTTAATCATGGTAACAGTTTCACGGGTATGTATATATGCCAAAAATTATCAAATTTACATTTTTCATATGTACAATTTATTTGATGTCAATTATACCTCTAGAAAAATGTTAAAACTGACAAATTATTCATTGCAAAACGAACATGGAAAAGATTTTTTTAAGATTAAAATTTCAATAAAATTAAAGTTAATGCAAAAAATATTTAAATGTTATAATAACATTTAATATACCAAAGAATTAAATTGGATGAGTTGAGTTTATTCTTTTTTTAATTTTTATTTTTAATTAGAAGATAATTGCTTGACAGTGCTGTGTTGGTTTATGCCATACAACAATGTGAGTTTACTCTCAATATGCTTTCTTGACAAAAATAATGAAATGTAATTCTGAATTAAATGTTTGTATATAATTAGGAAATGAATATGTCCTTAGAGTCCAAATATCTACTGTATCAAAATTGCAGAAAATATTTGAATAAAATGATTTAGCTCCAGTTGAGATAATTGAGGCAATCAACAATTATGTCCCCTTGATGAGTTTGCAATGTAGTTGTAGAAGCAAGACTAGCATGTAATAAAAAATTAAATAATAATTAAATGATAAAGTATGTGATTTCATTTATAATGGTACCGGGAAATCACAGAATAGAGTTAACGAAATATTTATGGAGGAACTTGATCTGAATCTTGAAGAGTGATGGCCTAGACAGAGCAGAAGGGATATAACATCTCAGGAAAGGGCAAACACAGAAATAAGCATGTGGTGTTTTAGGAATAGTATTCAACATGGCCTGACGAGACCAAAGGGGACATATTGGGGAGAATGGCAAATAAGCTTACATAAGTAAGATGGAACTGGATTATGGTTGGTCTTGAAGTCAGAAAGAGGTGATTAGATTGGATTCATTAGATAAATTTCTCAGAGGATCTGGCATCATTATGCTCGATGAGTTTAGGCAGAAGGAAACTGGAGTGGGGGAAATTAATTGTGATGTTAGACTAAGGTAGTGGTGTTAGAGAAATGTTTAGGAGAAAAATTTAAGAGAGGTTTTACAGGAAGACTCAACAGGATTTGGAGATGGATTAGACATTTAGTCCCTCGTTCTAGTCCTTGTTTCCTTGACATTTAATTGATATTTAGTGTTAATTTAACATTTACATCTCCTTTCACATCTATATTTAAGAATAATTACATAGTCACGTTTATGTAATCTAAGCCTGGGATCTTTTCTCTTCTTATCCAAGCATAATATATCATCTAATTCTTCCTCATTAATTTATTCAGTATTAAGAATTCTGAGTTCAGTTTCTTTGATGTGCTTTGTATAATTATGTTCTATTATAACCTTATTTCATAATCTGATACACTGTTTATTCTGATTTTTTTCTTACACAAGATTCATTTTCCAATGTATATATCAACCTTTATAATATTTTAAACTTAATTCTCTGTGATTCAGTGTAAATCACAAACAATTTACCTTTTATTCTAGTTACTTCTTACTGTTCTTGTACATTCTGAACTGATATCATTATCAGTTGCATTCCATATGGTCTTCTGGACTCTTCCTTTGCAAAATAAACATTTCTGGCACGGAAAGTTCCTTTGTGTGTGTGTGTGAGAGAGATTGCTTACAGGGTATTTGTGCCTTGTGAGAGAGGAAAAAGAGACAGCTGGCAGAACCTGTCTCCCTCATACTAACCCTAACTTTCTTTATTCCCACTGTACAATTTAGCCTAGAGCAAGCTAAAACATGTGAGTTATTAACCCTCAACTGACTAAGCAACAATCTCCAGTAAATGGTTACCTTGAAAGCTGAGCAGAATACTTTTTGAAAATAACACTTTCAGAACAAATTTTCAACAAATATCTTCTCTGAAATAATCTTTTTTTGATGCTGCATCACGCCATCCCATTACTCTTTTTCTACTGCCACAACATTAACCCTTTTGACCTCAAGGTCAAACTCAGTCTTGGATCAAAACAAAAGAGCAACAACAAAACTCTTACTAAATAGTCTCAAACTCAAATCCATCCCCTTTCTGCCATCCTCAATAGACCCTAGTCATCTCTTTCTTGGACTATTACACCAGCTTCCTAACTAGTGTCCCTGCTTCTGGTCTTGCCTCTCAGTTCAGTTCGGTCACTCAGTCGTGTCCGACTCTTTGCAACCCCATGGACTGTAGCACGCCAGACCTCCCTGTCCATCACCAACTCCAGAGTTCACCCAAACTCATCTCCATTGAGTCGGTGATGCCATCCAATAATCTCATCCTCTGTCGTCCCCTTCTCCTCCCGCCCCCAACCTTTCCCAGCATCAGAGTCTTTTCCAGTGAGTCAACTCTTTGCATGAGGTGGCCAAGGTATTGGAGTTTCAGCTTCAGTATCAGTCCTTCCAATGAACACCCAGGACTGATCTCCTTTAGGAGGGACTGGTTGGACCTCCTTGCAGTCCAAGGGACTCTCAAGAGTCTTCTCCAACACCATACTTCAAAAGCATCAATTCTTCGGCGCTCAGCTTTCTTCATAGTCCAGCTCTCACATCCATACATGACCACTGGAAAAACCATAGCCTTGACTAGACAGACCTTTGTGGACAAAGTAATGTCTCTGCTTTTTAATATGCTCTCTAGGTTGGTCATAACTTTCCTTCCAAGGAGTAACCATCTTTTAATTTCACAGCTGCAATCACCATCTGTGGTGATTTTGGAGCCCCCCAAAATAAAGTCAGCCACCGTTTCTACTCTTTCCCCATCTATTTGCCATGAAGTGATGGGACCAGATGCCATGATCTTTGTTTTCTGAATGTTGAGCTTTAAGCCAACTTTTTCACTCTCTTCTTTCACTTTCATCAAGAGGCTCTTTAGTTCTTCACTTTCTGCCATAAGGTTGGTGTCATCTGCATATCTGAGGTTATTGATATTTCTCCCGGCAATCTTGATTCCAGCTTGTGCTTCTTCCAGCCCACCGTTTCTCATGATGTACTCTGCTGCTGCTGCTAAGTCGCTTCAGTCGTGTCCGACTCTGTGCGACCCCATAGATGGCAGCCCACCAGGCTCCCCCGTCCCTGGGATTCTCCAGGCAAGAACACTGGAGCGGGTTGCCAATGCCTTCTCCGGATGTACTCTGAATATAAGTTAAATAAGCAGGGTGGCAATATAAAGTCTTGACATACTCCTTTTCTTGTTTGGAACCAGTCTGTTGTTCCATGTTCAGTTTTAACTGTTGCTTCCTGACCTGCATACAGATTTCTCAAGAGGCAGGTCAGGTGGTCTGGTATTCCCATCTCTTTTAGAATTTTCCACAGTTTGTCATGATCCACACAGTCAAAGGCTTTGGCATAGTCAATAAAGCAGAAATAGATGTTTGTCCTCTGGTCCTACCTATTTCCACATTGCTGCCAGAGTGATTTATCAAAAATGGTCACTTGCCACCTTCCTTAATTCCTACAAAAGAAGATCCAGTTCCTTTAGTTTGGCATATAGGGCCTTTCATTATTTGGTTCCTGCCTATTTCTCCAGTCTCACCTCACCATTCAGATGCTTTTTACTTTATGCTCTAGTCAAGCCATACTAAATCACTTATATTTCTTGCCACACACCATGCTGTTCCTCTTGACGTAAATGACCTCCCCAAACTCCTTCCTGTGAGTAACTCTTATTCATCCTTCAGGATTCAGTTTAGGCATCACTTTCCCAAAAAGCCTCTCTTCAACTTCTCATCAGTTGACTTCCCTCCAGTTCATTGCATTCTCGAAACACTCTTGTGTGTATCTCTATCACATTAGTTATTACACATTATCACTTTTGTTCTTGTTTCCTTTCTCTCAGATGTGAACTCCTAAAAGGCAGGGACTTTGTCAAATTTGTATTTGTGTTCTGGAACACAGTATAACTCAAAAATATTTGTTCCAGAATAGAAAAATGCAAAATAAGTCTTAAGATAAACACCTTATATTTTGCTCCCAACCCCTTTTGAGGCACACATATATGTATATGAGAAACAAAGTCATTTAATCCTAACATCCACAATAGAATGATTTTTTTTCTGATTCATGTTCAAAGCTTGCCTCTCTCCATGTCATAGTTGGTATGCACTCTCTATTCTTGTATTTAGCACAAAGTTGCCATTTTCCAAAGCTTTGTTATTTGCAAGCCTGGCTCCTTTGTTAGACTTATAAGGCACTAACAACCAATTTTCCACAATGTGACTGCCCCCTGTCCCTGGCAATTTCTGGGAGCCTCAGACTCCAGCCTTGTGAGCAACTAAATTCCACTGCTTTCTGCCTTAAGGCCAAATCTAGGAAAGGTTTTCTGGCTCATAAATTTTTCCTGCTGTTTGGAGTAGAGGGCACAGAGCCTGGGTGTCATAACAGAAAGTACTAATCTGTACATGGGGTGTATTGAAGCATGTAAAGCCAATTTGCAACAGTCTATGACATTTTTATGAGGTTAAAAGCATCTTGCCAGACCTATTCAAATTGTATACACGTGGGAGAATTGTGCTCATAGTTATTTTTAGAGTTTTATATCATCTTCCACAAATACACCAAGGTACCCTCAGTAGTCTATTAGAGATCAAAAATATTTCCAAAGATGTGTGCCAAGGTCCAACTTTTTCTGATGTGGCAGGACTGATTACAGGATGCTGATTCTTACTGTGGGTTAAGTAGGTCTACTAGCTTTCTAATAAGGAGCTAAACAGATTGCTTATCTGCTGACTTCAGAGAGAGAATCAGTAGGCAATAATGAGCACCAGCTCTTATACATGGCTGGCAATAGGAAATCTAATGGGCAGTGGGAGAAGGAAACTTCAGTCTTTGAGGAGTCTATGTGTCCCCTTTGGTGAAAATGCTATACATTGCTACCCATCTTCAGGATATACTTCGGTGTACTGTCATCTCATCCCATTCCCTCTTTCCTCTTTTCTGTGACTTTGGGTAATCCATTCCCTGTAATTCATTCCAGCTCTTTCAGGTTTTAGTTAACAACAGAATCACAGTCAATAATGTGACACCTCTACTGAAAATTGGTGACACAATTGTGTACAATTTCAATAGAAGTACATGAATCAGGTTAAAGGAGATACTATCTTCACTTTACTTTTTGTTCATCAAAATACAACTGGATATTTGGTTCCAGCATGAGAGCTACACTTAAAGAGAATAAACAAAAATATCCAGGGAGTTTGAAGATCAAGTGTTACAAATATCATTTATTGTGAAAAATTTTTAATTTATTTTCCTGGGCAGTGTTTCTTGATGAGTAGTTTATCTGAATCAAAATTATCTGGGATGCTTGTTAAATTTTCAGATTCCTAAGATCCATCCCAGACCTGCGCAATCAGTGTCTTTGGGAAATGGACTAGGTGATCTAGATTCTTAACATACCCTCTAGACAATTATTTTGCATATTAAAGCTTGACAACTAATGATTTACAAAGTACATCTTAATGGCTTTCAACTGTTCGTAAGGGTTCTTATATGGAAAAAGGAAAAGATTAAATCAGAATTGCTCAAGAAAGGAAAAGCATAGTTTTGTGTTGTTTAAGAAGGTAGAACTTAAACTATGGATGAAGGCTATAGCAGGAAAGTTCAAATATGAGGAAGATATTTTTAAAGCAATTAGGCATAGCTATCAATAGAAGTAGCAACTGTCTTGCAAAATACTGAACTTTTACCCATGGAAGTATTCATATATAGAGGATAAAGAATTCTGTTTAAGGGACGATGTAGTAGGAATTCTTACATTGAGTAGGAAGTTGAGCAAACTGACTTCTTGAGTCACTTCTAGCTTACATGTTTGATAAATTTATACAAAATGCTTTGAATCATTAAAATTATGCCAGGGCCTCCAAAGCTGATATTACTGGTCTTTTTGATCTTTCCTTCATCTAGCATTCATTTATAAGCAACTACTATGTGCTGAGGAGAAGGCAATGGCAATCCACTCCAGTACTCTTGCCTAGAAAATCCCATGGACGGAGGAGCCTGGTAGGCTACAGTCCATGGGGTCGCTACTAGTCGGACACGACTGAGCGACTTCACTTTCACTTTTCACTTTCACATATTGGAGAAGGAAATGGCAACCCACTCCAGTGTTCTTGCCTGGAGAATCCCAGGGACGGGGAAGCCTGGTGGGCTGCCATCTATGGAGTCGCACAGAGTCGGACACGACTGAAGTGACTTAGCAGCAGCAGCAGCACTATGTGCTGAACATTGTGCTACATTGTAGAGATACAATGGTCAACAGACAGCAGCATTCCTGTCTTTGTGGAATTTAGTATCTTGAGTAAAGGGTAAAAGTACAGTTATAGAGTGACTCGGTGGTAAAGAACCTGCCTGCCAGTGCCAGAGATGCAGGAGACATGGGTTTGATCCCTGGGTAAGGAAGATCCCTTGGAGGAGAAAATGGCAATATGTTCCAGTATTCTTGCCTGAAAAATTCCATGGACAGAGAACCCTGGTGGGCTATAGTCCATGGGGTCACAAAGAGTCAGACACGACTGAAGCGACTGAGCACACACTCACAGTTATAGAATAATAAGTGGTTTGGTGGAGGAAATGTAAGGTGCTCAGGAGACATAGAGAAAGGGCACCTAACTGAACTTGGGAGTCAGGGAAAGCTTTCTGGAGGAAATACTATCTAAGCTGCGAATTCAGTCATAAGCTGGAGTTAGCAAGGCAAAGGAGGGAAGAGCTTGTACAAAGGGTAGGCGGTAAGAGACAGCATGCTCAATCAAGAAAATGAAGGTAATTCAGAATGGCTAGAGCAGGGCTTCCCTTGTGGCTCAGTTGGTAAAGAATCTGCCTGCCATGCAAGAGACCTGGGTTCGATCCCTGGATTGGGAAGATCCCCTGGAGAAGGGAAAAGCTACCCACTCCAGTATTCTGGCCTAGAGAATTCCATGGACTATGTAGTCCATGAGGTCACAAAGAGTCAGACACGACTGAGTGACTTGCACTTCAAAGCAGAAGTGCCACAAGATACAAAATGACTGAAATGTTACATACAGTGTTCACACTTTCTGGGTCACACAGATTATCATAAAAGTTTGGCTTTTACCCCAAAGGCAATGTGGAACCATTGAAGGGTTCTAATATAAGAAATAATATGAACAAATACTTAGTACACATAAAACCCATTTCTTAGTACACAGAATAGCCTCTTGCTCTGTCTTTCAGCACCAGTGTTCTGGAAACTTACCCACTTATCTAGGGTCCAACTAGCTTTGATCTCTTGCACACAGTTTTCTGTGACTACCGCCTGCTTTCTGAGTGCTACTTCACAGCCATCATAATACATCATAATATAAAGTAGAAAGTAAATATGTGGTTGTGGATCCACACTAACTGATCTTAAGCTAGGTATACAACCTTTCTAAGACTCGGCAAGTGATTCATCACCACAAGATCATAAGCTCCATGACGACAAAAGTCTGGTTCACTATGCTATCCCTAGAACCTGAGACATCTTTATTATTTAGTTAATATTTGTTGACTGAACAATGAATCCACAAAATGGGGACTCTGGCGCATACTTACCCCACTGTTGTGGTTAGTATTAAAAGTGATAGCTACATAATGAGTAGAGGAAAACAACAGAATAGGAAAAACAAGAGATCTCTTCAAGAAAATTAGAGATATCAAGGGAACATTTCATGCAAAGATGGGCTCGATAAAGGACAGAAATGGTATGGACCTAACAGAAGCAGAAGATATTAAGAAGAGGTGGCAAGAATACACAGAAGAACTGTACAAAAAAAATCTTCACGAGCAAGATAGTCACGATAACATGATCACTGACCCAGAGCCAGACATCTTGGAATCTGAGGTCAAGTGGGCCTTAGAAAGCATCGCTATGGAACAAAGTTAGTGGTGGTGATGGAATTCCAGTTGAGCTATTTCAAATCTTGAAAGATGATGCTGTGAAAGTGCTGCACTCAATATGCCAGCAAATGTGGAAAACTCAGCAGTGGCCACAGGACTGGAAGAGGTCAGTCTTCATTCCAATCCCAAAGAAAGGCAATGCCAAAGAATGCTCAAACTACCGCACAATTGCACTCATCTCACACGCTAGTAAAGTCATGCTCAAAATTCTCCAAGCCAGGCTTCAGCAATATGTGAACCGTGAACTCCCAGATGTTCAAGCAGGTTTTAGAAAAGGCAAAGGCACCAGAGATCAAATTTCCAACATCCGCTGGATCATGGAGAAAGCAAGAAAGTTCCAGAAAAACATCTATTTCTGCTTCATTGACTATGCCAAAGCCTTTGACTGTGTGGATCACAATAAACTGTGGAAAATTCTTAAAGAGATGGGAATACCAGACCACCTGACCTGCCTCTTGAGAAATCTGTATGCAGGTCAGGAAGAAACAGTCAGAACTGTACATGGAACAACCGACTGGTTCCAAATAGGAAAAGGAGTGCATCAAGGCTGTATATTGTCACCTTGCTTATTTAACTTATATGCAGAGTACATCATGAGGAACGCTGGGCTGGAAGAAGCACAAGCTGGAATCAAGATTGCTGGGAGAAATATCAATAATCTCAGATATGCAGATGACACTACACTTATGGCAGAAAGTGAAGAGGAACTCAAAAGCCTCTTGATGAACGTGAAAGAGGAGAGTGAAAAGGTTGGCTTGAAGCTCAACATTCAGAAAACAAAGATCATGGCATCTGGTCCCATCACTTCATGGGAAATAGATGGAAAAACAGTGGAAACAGTGTCAGACTTTATTTTTTTGGGCTCCAAAATCACTGCAGATGCTGATTGCAGCCATAAAATTAAAAGACGCTTACTCCTTGGAAGGAAAGTTATGACCAACCTTGATAGTATATTAAAAAGCAGAGACATTACTTTGCCAACAAAGGTCCGTCTAGTCAAGGCTATGGTCTTTCCCGTGGTCATGTGTGGATGTGAGAGTTGGACTGTGAAGAAAGCTGATCGCCGAAGAATTGATGCTTTTGAACTGTGGTGCTGGAGAAGACTCTTAAGAGTCCCTTGTACCGCAAGGAGATCCAACCAGTCCATTCTAAGGGAGATCGATCCTGGGTGTTCATTGGAAGGACTGATGCTAAAGCTGAAACTGCAGTACTTTGGCCACCTCATGCGACGAGTTGACTCACTGAAAAAGACTCTGATGCTGGGAAAGATTGGGGGCGGGAGGAGAAGGGGACGACCGAGAATGAGATGGCTGGATGGTATCACCGACTCTGTGGACATGAGTTTGAGTGTACTCCGGGAGTTGGTGAGGGATAGTTATGCCTGGCGTGCTGTGATTCATGGGATCACGGAGAGTCGGACACGACTGAGCGACTGAACTGAACTGCCTAGAACATATTGACGGTCCACAAATAGGGCTGTCATTATTATGATGATGCCTTGTTGCTCTTGGCTCTAGAGCATCACTTTATCTCCCTATTCTATTATAATTTACAGTTGTGGCTGTATACCAATGACCCTGACTTTTCACCTCTTTTACATGAGATTGCCAGCTGCCTCAATACTTGGTAATAATTTCTACATTCTCTCTATTTCTGTGATTGTGATTCTGATTTCACCCAAACCAGAAAGATTAATAAAAGTGTCATTTAATGTATGAGTCCCTTCAGTGTTCACCTGAAACTATCACAGCATTGTTTGTTAATCGATTATGCCCCAATACAAAATAAAAAGTTTAAATAAAGAGGAAAAATACCTGCACCCATTAGTAGTCACTCCCTTTTCTCCCCAATCTCTAATCTACTTTCTATTGCTATGGATTTGTCTAGTCTAGACATTTTATGTAAAGGGAACCACAAAAAAATATCATTTAAAAATTCTAATGTTTTGAAATTCATTTTGAAAATGTATGATTCAGAGTATTAAAAATATATTATTTACAACCTTCATAATAATAATCTCTGAAATTAGAGTTGTATGATATAATTAAAAATAAAAGGAAGATGAGTCAATCAAAAAAGGAGCATAGTACAGAATTTCATAAAAGAAAACCCTGTCAACTAATATAAAAACTGATGCAGTACAACTTTGTTTTCAGCTGCTCTTATATATTCAGTTCAGTTCAGTTCAGTCGCTCAGTCGTGTCCGACTCTCCGCGACCCCATGAATCACAGCACGCCAGGCCTCCCTGTCCATCACCAACTCCCGAAGTTCACTCAAACTCATGTCCACAGAGTCGGTGATGCCATCCAGCCATCTCATTCTCCGTCGTCCCCTTCTCCTCCCGCCCCTATATATTAGACACCCTCAAATTCTTAGAGGGCAAAAGCAGGTGATTTGGAAATAGTGATGACGTGAAGTGAACTAGGAAAAGATAAATTTGGTGAATTGTTCTGTCAACCCTGAGGCGGGGAATGAGTCTGTTCACCAGCTGTCTGCCTATCTTCCTAATGTATCTGCTGGTACATTAATGCCATAGAAATGAAAACAAACAGTAGTCTTGCCAATATAGATGAAATTCTGAACAAGTGACCTAAATAGAGGTAACTGATATGGTAAGAGAAAGAGTAATGCTACATAACACTTTGCTGAATTTTATATTTTAAAGGCCTTAATCTCTAAAAGAGAACTAGAGTGATTCATAGAGATTGGATTTAAATTTTTGTAGGTCTAATAATCGGGCTTCCCAGGGGGCTCAGTGGGTAAAGAATCTGCCTACAATACAGGAGATGCAGGAGATACCTGGGTCGGGAAGATCCCCTGTAGGAGGGCATGGCAACCCACTCCAGTATTCTTGCCTGGAGAATCCCATGGACAAAGGAGCCTGGCGGGCTACAGTCCATGGGGTCACAAAGAGTCATGACTGAGAAACTAACACTCAGTCACAGAGTGTCACAGGGTCACAGAGTCAGAAAGGACTGCAGCAACTGAGCACACACACACTCAGGTCTGAAAGTAATAAAAATTTCAGCTGGTCCAAAGATAAAAATAATTAAATAGCTAGAATGAGGAAAAGACATAAATTTGTGTTAGTACCTTGGTTAGCTCAACATCACTTATCAGCTTTAGAACGCTATTATAGAAGCAAAACTGTAATACATAATATAAATTTACTTAAATGCTTGAAAAATAGTTGATAATGTATGAAAATGTTCAGTTATTGTATAGTAAGTAAAGAGCCAATCCTATTTTGTCCTAACTTATTCTATTACACTTAAAGAAATTTTTAGAAAGCAAAATACTTGTTATACTAAAAATAATAGCATAAAGATATTCTACCCTCAATATATTAAACCGCTTCAGAGATTAGGCTTCATAAGTCTATCTAGTGGATTATATTATGAATCCCTATCCAAGAAGATCCTGTGAAGAACGTAAAGATTTTAAATTCATGACTTTAGAGTATACATAACAACAGTCACAAAATTACAACAAGCAGAACGCATGCAGGTTCACACTTACCAAATGAAAGGGTATAGGCAGAAATAAGTCTTTCTCTCCAGGATTTAATAGGTCTCCCTGTGGAGGAGCAAATCTCTCCTTTCTTTATCTGCCAGTCCAATGTTGAATACAGGCCTTATTTTCTCATCTAACTAACATTTAGGAAATCATCATGTGTCTTCACTGTAAGGCCTCTCACAAAGTTAACATACGAACTGAGACAGAATGCAGAGGAGAATGAAACAGAAATGTGTAGCTGAAATGCTGTCAGAAAATCTCTGAAAAATTAAGGCTAAGTCCCATTTATTTGTGACAGAAGGGTTCCAGTTCTGGAAGGCTGAAGATGCCTGAAATATATTAAAAGAGCCGTTTTTCTATCCATTTGATTTGGCAGTGGAGTGCCTCTTAGTGTCCATGGTAACTCCCACAGAGTGGTTTGGAAATTCATCATTAAAAGGCTTACACATTAAAATATAATGGATCAGTCATAGTACTTAGGTAATGCTCAGTTTCTGAACTTCAAAACAAGTTTAAACCATTCTATACCTTTAGGAACATATTATCAAAGCAATTGATATATTAAAAATTACCCAATTTTTAAAATCCACATCAATATAATTTTTCAAGTACTACAAAGTATAGCTAGTGATTATAGTACAGAAAAGATAAAAACATGACAGGCTTCGGGAATCTAAAATAGTCTCACAAAATATGAATAGCATATATAAACTATAATCATAGAAATAAAGGAATATTGGAAAGTACTTCTATTGATGTCCTTAAATGGCCATTTTGTTTTGCATTCTTTGTTTTAGAGGAATATAAAGACAATGGCAACCCACTCCAGTACTCTTGCTTGGAAAATCCCATGGACAGAGGAGCCTGGTAGGCTGCAGTCCATGGGGTCGCGAAGAGTCAGACGTGACTGAACGACTTCACTTTCACTTTTCACTTTTCACTTTCATGCATTGGAGAAGGAAATGGCAACCCACTCCAGTGTTCTTGCCTGGAGAATCCCAGAGATGGCGGAGCCTGGTGGGCTGCCGTCTATGGGGTCGCACAGAGTCAGACATGACTGAAGCGACTTAGCAGCAGCAGCAAACTGGTTGTATTTTTAACTTTGAAACTTCTAACATTTTTTTGGTTATCCTTTTAGCATTAAAAAGCTAACTAAATTGAGGCAAGACAAGATTTAATATAGTGAATTGAAACTAAAGAAATCTGTCCTGGTTCCTACTTAAAATCCTTCCTTGGCAGGTTTCATAGTACAAATTGAGAAATTGGTTGAATGCATGGAAATACTTCATTGGCCTGCTTGAAAGCAACTGACCTTTTCTCAGCCTGTTAATCAGTAACTGAAGTCAGTGAGACATGACTAATCCCAGAGGAAGAGCTTTTGAATATACCTTAGTGTGGGTAAGACCTGGAGGAAACTCAGGGTGTATCTAGCTAAAATTATGAATTTGAAAGTCTTAACCCTTCAGTGGTTTGAAATGCATTATATACATTTAAAAAAAAAGTCTCCAAGTGAACTGTACTCAATTAAAAGAACTATAGGCTCCAAATACAATATACCCCCAATATTTTTGGATAAGGTCAAGAATGTTGTGGTCTGATGGGAAGATTAAAATAAAACTAAATGAATAAGATTAATCACCTGGGGAAATAGTCTCAGGAAAATAGCCCACGTATGAAATGACTTATGAGCATTTTGACATTGGACTAGAAGTTTCCTAAGTCAGAAGCACCCCCTTTAAAAGAAGGTGCCAACTTTAAATATAACAATCAACTATAATTAAGGCTTTTTAAACATTCCTTTCATGAGGAAATTTGAATGGAAAAGAAGTCTTGATGACTGATAAAGAGATATATTAATGTGGGCTTCCCAGGAGGCTCAGTGGAAAGAGTCTGCCTGCCAATGCAGGAGCTGCAGGAGACATGGGTTCAGTCCCCTGGTCAGGAAGATCCCCTGGAGTAGGGCATGGCAACACACCCAGTATTCTTTCCTGAAGAATCCCATGGACAGAAGAGCCTGGTTGGTGACAGTCCATGAGGTCTCGAAAAGTCTGATGTGACAGCACGCATGCCCTTCAAAGTAAGGTACGCAAAGTATAATAATTTGTCCATTTCCTCAGTGCCATGCAATTGAGAGGACTAAAGAAAGATCCTGTTTTTTTTGACAGCTCCATCCCTACAGAAAGAGTGGATGTATCTAATTATCATAATTGGATTACGGTAACCTATTAAGATAATTCGGTCCCTCATACTTCTTTTATACCAAAGGAGCCTTTTATCTAGCATTTTTTTCATTGTGAACATTGACCCTCAAGTCCCTGATAAGTAGACTCTGTGTGCAATATGACTCTCCACCCCGCTACCATGTATAGAATCCTGTAAGATACAGCCTTAGCAGCCAGCAAGACTCTTTCTGTGCCATCTTATGTAGAACATGGGTTTCCCCGATGGCTCAGATGGTAAAGAATTCACCTGCCAATGCAAGAGAGCTGGGTTCAATCCTTGGGTGGGGAAGATCTCCTGGAGAAGGGAATGGCAACCCACTCCAGTATTCTTGCCTGGAGAGTTCCATGGACAGAGACTACAGTCCATGAGGTGCAAAGAGTTGGACATGACTGAGCAACTCACACACATACACATACATATATATATATATAAACATATATGTTATACAAACCCAATGGAATATTATTCAGCCATAAAAATGAAAGAAATTCTAACACAACAACATGGATGGGCCTGGAGGACATTATGCTAAGTGAGTAAGCCAGACACAGAAAAACAAATACTGTATGATGTCACTTATATGTGGAATATGAAAAGTGGAACTCAGAATCAGAGAGTAGAACAGTGGTTACCAGTGGCTAGAGTATGGGAGTTATGAGTAGATGTTAGTCAAAGGGTACAAACTTCCAGTTATAAGATGAATAATTTCTGGAGATTTAATGCACAGTATGGTGATTATAGTTTATAATACTCTACTGCATACCAAAAATTTGCTAAGACAGTAGATCTTAAGTGAAGTGATGGATGTGTTAATTAATGTCATTTTGGTAGTCATTTCAAGATGTACATGTATATTAAATCATCATGTTGCACATATTTTAAAAAAACACATGTATAACCTAAATATATACCATTTTTGTCAATCATACTTTAATAAGGTTATAAAAATTAAATAAATGGATCTTACATTTTGTTTACAGTTTATATACTGCTTTTAGAAAAATCAGTAATATATATAAACAATGACACCAAAATCAGAAATTAAGGAATCAATAAATTATTTTTAAAATATTTTTCTTATAAACTCATAGCTTATTGCTGATAATAAGTTACTCTGATAGCTTTCAAATGTGAATCAGTTATAGACACAACTTTTTAGAAATGTTTCTAATATTTAAAAGGAGGGATAACTTAAAAATATGTAGAACATTTGACAATCTTGTTATCTTCATTTCTCTCACACTCCACATCCAATTTTGCTCCTTCAAAATATACTCCAGATACAACCACTTTACACTGTAGTGTTCCAAATGACCATCAGCTATCACCTGCGTAATGGGTCTCCCTATTTCCCACTTCCACTCTTGCCCTCTACAGTCTTTTCTCAAAGCAGCAACCAGAATGATTCATATTTAAAACATAAGTCAAATCACCACTTCACTCCTCTGTTCAAAACTCTGCAAATGGCTTCCCATCTTAGTCACATAAAGAGCCAAAAATATTATGATAGCTCCTTCCTAGTCATGCACAACTTTCCCTCCTTCCCTTCCCCAACCTTTAATACTCTGACCTCCTGTTCAAGAATGAGGAAGAAGATGGTCTTTTCTCCCTCCACACTTTTCCTTTGATTATAAAACTGTAGTCCACTAAGTTATCGGCATGGCACCCTCTCCTCTGCCTGCTTGTAAGCCTCACAAGCTTCCTATTCTAATAAATCACTTCTTGTCTATTACTTTGTCTCTCACTGAATTTTTCCTGTGCTGAGACGTAAAGGACTGGAGCTTTTGGGAGTCCCCCAAAATGCCATCTAAAGGTTTCAAAGTGTCTTCTCATCAAGGCATTTCCTGACCATTCTATTTAATATCACAACTTCCAACAACATACAACTTATCTCCCTTCATATTTTTTTCTCCATAGCACTTATCACTTACACTATTCATTTTACTTACTTATTTTGTATGTGATCCATCTTCCTTCACTAGAATGTAAGTTCCATGAAGGCAGGGTTTTTTTGTGTTCTTTATTCACTGATGTATTCACACAATGTAGAACAGTATCTGGTTCAATATGTATTTATTGAATAAGTGAACGAATGAATGAAGCATATAAGATGATGCTTCTTTCTAAGAGCATTCCTTTCCATATATATTAATATGGAAATAACATTCTCTGGATTCTTCTTTTCCTCTACAACCAAGCATTATTCTTAAGCATATTCCTGAAAAGTATCCAAAAGTCTTCAGGAATACCAGACATAGCGACTTGATTGCTTTTAGGCATTGACCATGTGGAACATCTAAAAACTGTGAACTGTAATGAACTCAGTACACATACTTGCTTGTGATGACAATCCAAAATGCTGACTTCTGCCTTTATGGAACTAAGTGGTCCTGTATTTTACCTTCCTATATTAATAATAACAAATTAGATAAATGTGCAATTGTAGCTTTACAACTGTGTCATCCAAGGGAATCTATGCCAATGATTCCCTTATTCCTAAGTGTACACACCCAGAGAAATTGCTCTCTATTATTTTCCAATACAGAGCAATAGAGAGGTACTAAGAGCTGAATTTCTGTTCATGGGGTGCAGTTCCATCACTAATTAATTTTTTTCTTATATCACTAAAAACCCTGGTATACATACTGTGGTTATGTATGTGTATACAGGCTTTTCATTTTGTCGCATATTTTAAAATGAGTTATTCAGTTCAGAGACTAGTCAAATTCTACATGTAGAGTTAAATAGACTCCAAATCCTCCCACACGAACTAAACTAAGGTAGTGAGATGTAGCAGAACATGCCACTCCAAAATATGCCTCTGTAGCATATGCATTATTTTGAGCTAATTATTTTGAGAGGCAGCAGACACAGAAGAAGCTCTGAAAACAGAGAAGTTACTCTTTCATAAGGGAAATTTACATTTATCGAGTAAATGTCCACTTGTATGTGGTTCCCTTTCTGTACCAGGAAGAGAAAACTCTAAATCAGAAGAGAACCTTATCAATGGACAAGATGCCTACTTAAATCTGCATAACAAACCTTACCCTTGTTTACTCTGCTTTTTCTGGCCACCTCCCATAGCTGGTTCCACACTTCCAACATCTTTATTCTGTTTTTAACTAAAGATGAAATTTACTTAAGGTGGTGGCTTGGGCCATCTTGGGGAGTTAGTTTTCTTGGGTATCTCCCATGTATATATGAAGTATACATGTTAATAAAGTTCTGTTTTTCTTTTGTTAATCTGTCTTTTGTTACGTGGGGGGGTAGTTTATTCGCTAAGTTGTATCCAATTCTTCATGACCCCATGGACTGTAACCTACCAGGCTCCTCTGTCCATGGGATTTCCCAGGCAAGAATACTGGAGTGGGTTGCCATTCCCTACTCCAGGGGATCTTCCTGACCCAGGGATGGAACCTGAGTCTCCTGCATCGCAGGTGGTTTCATGCATTGAAGGCTGATTCTTTATAGACTGAGCCACCTAGAGTTCTCATCCAAGAACTAGGAAAGGTAGAGGGAACATTATTTTCCCCTCCCTTATAGTGTATAGGAGATGGCAATCCAGTCCAGTATTCTTGTTTGGAAAATTCCATGGACAGAAGAGCCTGGTGGGCTACAGTCCATGAGGTCGCAAAAGAGTCAGACACCGCTTAGCCACTAAATAACAACACAACAGTAACTGTAAACAATCCACCAGTTTTTAGAGGAAAGGGAAGCCTGTAGGAAACCTCTGAAGGTAAGGGGAGTTAGTAGTAGCTTGCTGTGTCCTAGTGACAGTATCCTCATTTATTAGTTAGGTAGCACTATCACCAAAATATGTGCACAGAGAGCATTACACATGCTACTGCAGAATTATGAGTCATGAAAGTAAAGCAATAGCGACATTTGGAAAGCAAGCATTGACTCTTATTAAAACCAAAACATAAGCCCAAGGGTCCTTATAGCTAAATTGAAAAGCTAAAGGTGAATGTATTGATTTGATATCCTTTGAAGATGCTGCAGTTCCTTTATTTCTTACTTGTTTCTGTGTTTTGAAAAACGAAAACTGGAAGTTGCTGCATCTATTTTAAGATATCAGTTTGGTATACAAGGCAGCAATTATGACAACATTTGTATTAAAAATCAGAAAAAATGGTGAATGCTACTTAAAGCACTTGAGTGTGAATGTATTTTCAGTGTAATGTTTAAAGAAGAAATAATTGAAAAGAAAAAGATGAATGATAATTGTGATTATTATTATATGATATTTTCTACAATAGTAGAGGAACCAAAAAATGTTCCCTCCTATTCATTTGCAGAAGGTTCTTAACAAGAAACCCATATATTCCTAAGAATATTTCACAGTTGCCAAATATGCAAAAGTATACAACAAATAATGCTTCACTGAGCTTGTGAAAGTAGATAATTTATCTGAATATCTGAATGTAGGAGAGTAATAGACAGGATTCAGCCCAGAAAATAAAGCAGTACTGTTAATGAGGAGTGTAGATCTCTCACTGAATGCATTCTTTTCCCCCTCAAAATATAAGCTATTTGATATTGCAGTTGAAATTATGGCAGAACTGAAAAATAGAGTTTTTCTACTAAAAAAACATGTTTCTTTGAATTTTATGGGAATGAAACTTTTAAAATATCATGTCTAAAAGATGGCTTCAAGGATAGATACTAAATTATGAAATCTGAACCAAATGATCAGGGAATAAGGATGTCTTGACCAAACTGATTTTCTTGTGATAAATTCATTTTTGTTCAATTTTTTGTTGAATAAGAATATTCTAAAGAATACTAATGAAACAAATTTCAGTTGAATTAGATTAATGAAAACCAAAACAAACTTTTTAAATCCTTGAACATGTGGTACAGTTTTGGATTATCATTTGAAAAAATAATCACTCTCCAGTAGTCTAGATACAGAACGTGAATCTGAGTGTTTGTTTACTTGTGTTGTCAACAAATAGAGAAAAAAAAATCCTCAGACAGGAGATATACTGTGATGTTTCTTTTTTTATAAAAATGCAAAATAATCAATTGGAAATTATAGTTAAGTAGATAATGGAAATGTAAGATTTTGCATACATACAGAAAGCAGTTTGATAGAAATTTGAATATTTGATACTTAGATATTTTTATCCTTTCTCTCACTTTCCAAATTCAGCTTTGTGTGTTTTCTGAATGCAACTATGACAAAAACTATGTGCCCTGGCCCCAGCTCTGTTTGTTGGTACAAATCAGGCTACATGCCGAGTGCTAAACAGTTCACCAGCTGTGTATCAGAGTGTGAGCACAGAGGGATCTGCCACAGACTACTCCTATTCAGTCCATGGGAAAGATGAGAGACCAAAACAAAAAGAAAAGAAACTTATTTTTCTGAGCTCTACTTTTTTAGGAAGGACCTCAATTATATCTTTTCTCTATGTCTGAGCTTAAATAATGGAACTCATGAACCTGTGATCCTAATGAGAAAAAAAAGGCTACTAATGGGGAAGGAGAGGCACTGTGTTCAATGTAGTGGAAAGAGAAAAGAAGCAAAGACAATAGCTTTAAATAGATGAGAACGTGTGAAGCATGTTGCTCATGAAAAACCTTACCACTACTTTCTGAAGATTTGTCAATTAATCTAGCAAATATAATTATGAAATGGATATTTTTAATGCCACAGAATAAAATACAAGGTATAAGAAAAGGAACAAGCTTAACTGATTATTAGCCCTATTTCATTATTTGGATGCATTTACTTTCATCTCCCATTTATTTGAGGGTAGATATTTCAAAATGGTAGCAAGATGATGCTGTGAAAGTGCTGCACTCAGTATGCCATCAAATTTGGAAAACTTAGCAGTGGCCACAGGACTGGAAAAGGTCAGTTTTAGTTCCAGTCCCAAAGAAAGGCAATGTCAAAGAATGCTCAAACTAATGCACAATTGCACTCATCTCACACGCTAGTAAAGTGATACTCAAAATTCTCCAAGCCAGGCTTCAACAGTACGTGAACCATGAACTTCCAGATGTTCAAGCTGGATTTAGAAAAGGCAGAGGAATCAGAGATACAATTGCCAAAATCCACTGGATCATTGAAAAAGCAAGAATTCCAGACAATCATCTAATACTGCTTTATTGACTATGCCAAAGTCTTTGACTATGTAGATCACAACAAACTGAAAAATTCTGAAAGAGATGGGAATACCAGACCACCTGACCTGCCTCTTGATAAACTTGTATGCTGGTCAGGAAGCAACAGTTAGAACTGGACATGGAACAACAGACTGGTTCCAAATCGGGAAAGGAGTATGTCAAGGCTGTATATGGTCACCCTGCTTATTTAACATATGCAGAGTACATCGTAAGAAACGCTGGGCTGGAAGAAGCACAAGCTGGAATCAAGATTGATGGGAGAAATATCAGTAACCTCAGATAGGCAGATGACACTACCCTTATGGCAGAAAGTGAAGAATTAAAGAGCTGCTTGATGAAAGTGAAAGAGGAGAGTGAAAAAGTTGGCTTAAAACTCAACATTCAGAAACTAAGATCATGGCATCTGGTCCCATCACATCATGGGAAATAGATGGGGAAACAGTGGAAACAGTGACAGACTTTATTTTCTTGGGCTCCAAAATCACTGCAGATGGTGATTGCAGCCATGATATTAAAAGACGTTTGCTCCTTGGAAGGAAAGTTATGACCAATCTAGACAGCATATTAAAAAGCTGAGACATTACTTTGCCAACAAAGGTCTGTCTAGTTAAAGCTATGGTTTTTCCATCAGTCATGTATGGATGTGAGAGTTGGACTACAAAGAAAGCTAAGTGCCAAAGAACTGATGCTTTTGAAGTGTGGTGTTGAAGAAGACTCTTGAGAGTCCCTTGGACTGCAAGAAGATCCAACCAGTCCCTCCTAAAGAAAATCAGTCCTGAATATTCATTGGAGGGACTGATGTTGAAGCTGAAACTCCAGTACATTGGCCACCTGATGCGAAGAACTGACTCATTGGAAAAGACCCTGATACTGGGACAGATTGAAGGCAGGAGGAGAAGGGGACGACAGAGAATGAGATGGTTGGATGAATCAATGGACATGAATTTGAGTAAACTCTGTTAGTTGGTGGTGGACAGGTAGGCCTGGTGTGCTGCAGTCCATGGGGTCACAAAGAGTCAGACACGACTGAGCAACTGAACTGAACTGAAGCAAGATTATCACGCTAAATTGAAACTTTTTGGCTAACTTTTCAAAGTTTTGAATTATATAGGTATGTTTTTGCAACTTAAAAATAAAATATCCCACTACCTATTCTCACAAGGTTACCTTGACAGGCAGTGTAATGTGACTCTGGAAACTAGTTTTCTAGTCTTATTCTGCCAGTTCCCTCTTAGCTGTGTGCTGTGGGACAAAGATCTAACCTCTCTGAAGCTAGGTTTGACAGTGTTATGTTAGACTGTCTTCAGGGCTCTATTTCCTTTTTCCTTTTGTTGTTGCTGTTGGCTGTACCATGCAGCTTGTGGCATCTTAGTTCCTCACCCAAGGATTGAACTCAGGCCCTCAGCAGTGAACATACTGCCTAACCTAATTCTAACCACTGGACAGCTAGGAAATTCCCTCTTTCCCATTTAATAATCCTGTACCTTTTTAAGATTAATATTCCTATTTCTAAGCTGGGCCTATTTGGTATAGAACAAAGGAGAGACTTGGAAGAAAAGGAAGTAGAAAATGAAAATCAATTTAGGTAAGGGAAAAAAAACTGTAGGCTTGAATTATCCAAGTGCACATAAAAGAGATAAATTATTTCTTGAACTTCTGTTTATAGCATATACTTGTATTATTATGTAATGCAATTAATAATATTCAGAATGCCTCCATTTTGAGGAAGACTAATTTTAAATCTTTTACTAAAAGGCCACTTCTTTTACAAGTATAAAACATTGTTAAAAAAACATTTAAATAGCAAATGTGATATTTATCAGTAACACCATTTGAGGCAGAATTGCTTTCCTGTGTTCCTAACAAATAGGCGTTTTCAAAGTCATACCTGGAATGATACATCCACATTCTTCAGTTGTGATATTTAGTTATCACCATGGGATACATTTTTCTGGTATTTTGGTATAAAAGACATTATGACATCTAAAGACAAGCTGATGCTTTACTTGACTTGAATTCCAGGGTATAAAAATATGCTTTTTTGCTATCATGAAAATGGGTAATGCCAAAAAGGATAAATTAAATAAATTATTTTCTTCTGAAGATTCATACTGAAGATCATAAAAGTAACACATCTGATTGAAACAATAGTAACCATATTAAACTGACTTTGAGAGTTTAATAATTTTCTCTTTTTAAGAATAGAGAAAAATAACTTATAAATATCTTCCTAGGAAATGTTGTTTTCTACAAATTAAATTTTAAAATCTATAGTTTTTCAATACAATTCAGATTAAACAAAATGAAATATAGCACAACCTCACACAACGTAAATAAACTCTATTTCAATTTAAAAATAGGATAACCTCTGAAATCTTATTTTTGCCATACTGAACCTGAAATATGCCATTATGTTAATTAGAAAAATAATCCTCAGTTCAGTTCAGTCCCTCAGTCGTGTCCGACTCTGTGACCCCATGAACCGCAGCACGCCAGGCCTCCCTGTCCATCACCAACTCCCGGAGTTTACTCAAAGTGATGCCATCCAACTATCTCATCCTCTGTCATTCCGTTCTCCTCCTGCCTTCAATCATTCCCAGCATCAGGGTCTTTTCAAATGAGTCAGCTCTTCGCATCAGGGTGCCAAAGTATTGGAGTTTCAGCTTCAAAATCAGTCCTTCCAATGAATATTCAGGACTGATTTCCTTTAGGAGGGACTGGTTGGATCTCCTTGCAGTCCAAGGGACTTTCAAGAGTCTTCTCCAACACCACACTTCAAAAGCATCAATTCTTCAGCGCTCAGCTTTTTTTTAATAGTCCAACACTCACATCTATACATGACCATTGGAAAAACCATAGCCTTGACTAGATGAACCTTTGTTAACAAAGTAATGTCTCTGCTTTTTAATATGCTGTGTAGGTTGGTCATAACTTTTCTTCCAAGGAGTAAGCGTCTTTTAATTTCATGGCTGCAATCATCATCTGCAGTGATTAGTGGGGCAAAAAGCAGCATTACACATTGACCAGGAAAATTATATTTCAGAAATAGTACTGATTGTAAATGTGCTACACCTCAATGTTAGGACTAATTTACAAAGAGACCATTTTTTAAGTTTGTATTTGTAACCAGTGGGATTCAGGAGTCACTACCCTAAAATATGGCACCTTGGCATAATGAGTATTTTAAACTGAAGGAGAAAGCAGCAGAAGCAGGAAGGTCACTGAATTCTCCCCCACTCCTCCCTGTTATGGCCCCTCCCCTGAAACAAGTCATAAAACCCTCATACAAGATTGTGTCATCCCTATTTCCAGAGGAAAGGACCCATTCTTTTCTCCAAAGACAAAGGGATGCCAATAAGAATCCTAACAAGCAGACCTTGCTAAGTTTCCCCTACTTTACTGCAATTATCTCCTGTTGAATTAATTAAACAGAGGCCATTAGACTGAGGTGGCTCTAGTGCCATGGCATTCTACATAAGAAAATTAAAATCTAAGCCTCTGAATGCCTCAAGGTTACAAAATCAAAAATGCTAAGAACAACCACAAATAGCCAGTCAAGTTTTTTTTTTTTTTTTGCTCACAAATTAACTGTTTTTTTTTTTTTATTTTACAATATTATATTGGTTGGTTTTGCCATACATTGACGTGAATTCGCCCCAGGTGTACATGAGTTCCCCCTCCTGAACCCCCCTCTCACCTCCCTCCTCCCTTTATCCTCCCTCTGGGTCATCCCCGAGTATCCTGTAACATGCATTGACCCTGAACTGCTGATTCGTTTCACACCAGTCAAGTTTTAAGCTACAGCAAATCAAAGAATTTCTTTTCATTCTCTCTTATAAATTTTTTCCTTAGCTCATGTTGCTGGAGTGCCCCTAACCACTTCAGATTCAGTGTTGCCAGATTTGAATTGGGTAAATGCTCAAAAAACTGTTAACATGTTTAATATGCTTCAGTTTCTCTTTTAACACCTCATGCTCCCTCATTGAAACTGGCATAAAAGACTCAGGTCTAAATGTTTATTTAGGTCTTTATTTCCTTATGGAAGCTCCCTTGTCACATAAAACTTATATTAAATAAATTGGTATGCTTTACTTCTGTTTATTTGTCTTTGTCAGTTTGATTTTGGCCCCAACCAGGGATCCTAAGAGGGTTATGGAAAACTTTATCCTGACACGGGCGACTTTATTTTCTTCATTTTATGATTTTCTATATATATATTTATGACAAGATTTTTCTTTTTCTAACCCTATTTTAAATATTCAACTATGGAAAATATTTGTATATTTTGTGGAAAATTAGGTATATTTTGTAAAAATCCTCAAGAACAATTAAAAATTGTATACTAATTAGTAGAAAAATAACATTATTATATTTTTTGTATGCTAGACACTTTGCCATGTATTTTACATATATCTTCTAATGTGAAAGATGGTTTACTTGCTAAGGGTTTATGTTATGTACAATAGATATCTTAAATTTTAAATAAAATAAATTTTAAAACTAGATATGCAAAACATTTTTCCACCTGCAAATTACTGAAAGGTGCATTACTGCATACTAGTATAAAATACTTTGCAGTTTTACTGTATACCAGGAGAAAAACAATATCATCAATTGTATTATCAGACATTAGTTTAAAATAATTCTATTGAGTTGGAAAATGGTTATTTAAAAAATAAAGGAGCTTTTTTTACAAATGGCCAAAAGGCACAGATGTTCAATCATCAGGGGAATGCAAATCAAAACTACAGTGAGATATCATCTCACACTCAGTAGACTGTTACTATCAAAAGCAAGCAAACAGAAAATAACAAGTATTGGTGAGGTTGTGGAGAAACTGGAACCTCTATACACTGGTGGCAGGATTGTAAAATGGTGCATCTACTAGGAAAACTGTATGAAGTTTTCCCAAAAAATTAAAAATAGAACTACCATGTAATCCAGCAATCCTACTTCTAGGTATATATCCAAAAGAATTAAAAGCAGAGTCTCAGTGAAATATTTGTACACCCATGCATCATAGCACTTTTCATAAGAGCCAAGAAGTGGAAGCAACCCAAATGTCCGCCAACAGTTAAATGGATAAACAAAATGTGGTAACATCTTATGAAAAACCCAAAGGAACTTTTTGGGCAGCTCAATACATACAATGGATTATCATTCTGCCTTAAAAAAGGGAGGAAATCCTGTCACATGCTGTAAGGTTCATGGATGAACCTTGAGGACATTTTCTAAGGGAAATAAGCCAGTCACAAAACGACAAGTATTGTATAATTCCACTTATAGAGGTACTTAGAATAGTCAAATTCATAGAGACAGAAAGTAGAAAGGTGATAACCAGGGAGGGGAGAAAGGGAAAAATGGAGTTGCTTAATGGGCATAGTGTTTTGGATTTGCAGGGGAAAAAAAAAGTCTGAAAATCTCTTGCATAACAATGTGAAAACTTTTAACACTATTGATCTGTGTACTTAAAAATGCTTAAGATGGTAAATTTTATGTTAAATATTTTACTATAATAATAATTAAATTGTTTACATTTCTAAATCAATGTTTTTATAATCTCTTTTATTAGACAATGAAATATAGAGTTATCTCTAACACCTTATTTTTGCTTTTCCATATAAGGTATATGCCAGTAAATCAATTATATTTTAAACTTTTTTAAAAAAGGATGCACCAGGACTTCCCTGGTGATCCAGTGGCTAAGACACACGCTCCCAAAGAAGAGGGCCCAGGTTTGATCCCTGGTCAGGGAACTAGATCCCATATGCCACAACTAAGACCTGATGTGGCTAAATAAAGAAATAAAAATTTTAAAATGTTTTTTAAAAAAGATATGTCATCATGTAAATCTTTGAACAGTCATCCTGGCTAAGAAAAGAAAGCATTGCACATTTAAATTAATGCATATATATTCCTCTAAAAGCATGGAAATAAAATAAGCCTGCCTTTTTACAAAGTAAACTAGTTGAAAATGATAAAGATCTGGTAATCTGATAAGATAATTGTGATTTTCAGTCTGAATATTGTATAAAGTCTATGTAATAAAGGTAAAAATTAGTTCAAGTAGTTTCTAATGTATATCAAAAAATCACAGACTATAGATCGAAATCTTATCACTTCTCATATAAGTGATGTACATGTGAGAAGGTGATACTGAAGGAAATGGGTAAGAAATGGGGAACATAGTATTAGTTTCCATCATTCTATAGACAATTAAATGAATATAAAAGGACTCCCAGTAATGTGATAGATCACCTGTTAACATCCATAACATTTAGAGAGCTCCTAAAGTCAAGAAAATCTAAATATTCCAGTCGAAAACCAGGTATGGTATATAAACATACTTTGCAAAAAGAAAAGTAGCAAATAACCAACAGAGATGAATCAAAAAGTCAGCCTCAGTAGCAATTAAAAAAAATTTATGCAAATATGGTCTTAGCTTTGTCATATTGACAGAAATTTGTTGGAAAATTCACACTTTTAAGTACATTTTGGTGAAAATTTTCTGAAGGACCTTATCAATACTGGATATCCTTCCAGTTAGTTATTCTAGTTGGGAGAATTTATTTTAATTAAATAATTAGAGACATGCACAAAAATTTTGTCTCTTTCACAGCATTATGTCTTGTGCTGCGTAAAATTGGAATGAGGCTAAATGACCAACAAAAATGGAATGGTTAAATAAATTATGATACACAAAGGCAAGGAAATACTATACAGCTTTAATGTGGCTTAAGAAATTACTAAGGTGTTTAGATTCAGAAAGGAAATAAATTAATTCTACCTTAATTCTAAATAAATTTAATTCTACCTTAATTCTAAATAAATTTAATTCTACCTTAAAAATACTACCTATTTTAAAACAAAAAGATAATATACGCATCAAAAAACATAAAAATTTTAAATGTTAGCAAGTGTTTTAAAAGTAGATACCATTGAAAGGATTATTTTTAAAAATTATGAGGAATATATCTTTCTCATATAAATATGAGTAATACATGTATTACTTTTGTCAGTTTTAAAATGTTTATAATGGGGGAGGACACTTTAGGAATTTGGGATTAACATAAACACACTACTATATATAAAGTAGATAAACAACAAGGACCTACTATATAGCACAGGGAACTATACTTAGTATTTTGTAATGACCTATAAGGGAAAAATCTGAAACAGAATATATTTACTGTACACCTAAAACTAACACAACATTGTAAATCAACTATACTTCAATAAAAAGTGATTTTTGGGGGTCACATCACCTGACCTGTGGGATCTTATTTCCCTGACCTGGGATCAAACCCTTACCCCTGCATTGGTCGTGTAGAGTCTTAACCTGTATTGCCAGGGAAGTCCCAATAAATAAATTTAAAAATGTAGAAAAATAGAACATACATGATAACGTTCCTTTATAAAATCAGAAACACTGAGCTATTTTTAGATATACATTTACCCTATTAAGTCTTCCCTACCAAAGCCTGTCTATGCCATAAAAATCAAATATTATTGTTCAGTCACCAAGTCATGTCCAACTGTTTGCAGCCCCATGGACTGCAGCATGCCAGGACTCCCTGGAGTTTGCCCAAGTTGATGTCCATTTCATCAGTGATACCATCCAACCATCTTGTCCTCTGTCAACCTCTTCTCCTCCTGCCTTCAAACTTTCCTAGCATCAGGGTTTCTTCTAATGAGTCGACTGCTTACATCAGGTGGCCAAAGCAGATATGTTGAGATGTAATTCACATACTATACAATTCACCTATCTAAAGTATACATTATATTGATTATTGAAAGTATGGCATTGAAATTTCCAACTATTATTTGTTGAACTATTTGTCACTTCAGTTCTGTTGGTTTTTATTTCTTGTTTTTGGGCCTCTGTTGTGTGTTTGTAATTTTTTTTTCTACACTTTCATAGCTTAAGAGAGAGTAGTTATTCCATCCTCTGTGATTCCACAGCACATTGCTCATTGGTCTAACACTTTTCACAATTCACTGTCATTTTTATTATTTTTGTACTTGTCTCTCTCTCTACTGTGTCTCAGCTATCTGCATGGTAGAATCTAGTAAAGTACAAGAGAGAAAATAAGTAGCGAATAAATGAATGAATGAATCCCCTTGTTTTGCACTTAGCCTCAAAGGTATTCTTACTGTGCTTAGCATTTTGAGTTAAAGGTAGTGATCAAATCCAACTCCAAAAAATGCAACTGACACTTGAAAATGTCAAATTGAATTTGGTTAAAATTCCTTCCTCAAATTTCTTTATACATTTCAGTATATGTAACATGCAATTCAATTGTGTGGGGAAAAGCTAGCATAACTATAAAGGTTGGGTTCTATTCTTTTGTAACTTCTACTTCTATATGTTCACATAAATTATTTAATTTCTCTCGTTTTTCTGAGTTTAAATATCCCCACCACTATTGCCCATACAGTTTTTTCAATAGTCATGTATGAATGTGAGAGTTGGACTATTAAGAAAGCTGAGCACCAAAGAATTGATGCTTTTGAACTGTCGTGTTGGAGAAGACTCTTGAGAGTCCCTTGGAGATCCAACCAGTCCATCCTAAAGGAAATCAGTTCTGAATATTCATTGGAAGGACTGATGCTAAAGCTGAAACACCAATACTTTGGCCACCTGATGCAAAGAACTGACTCATTGGAAAAGATCCTGATGCTGGGAAAGATTGAAGGCGAGAGGAGAAGGGGACAACAGAGGATGAGATGGTTGGATGGCATCACTGACTCTATGGACATGAGTTTGAATAAGCTCTGGAAGTTGGTGATGGACAGGGAAGCCTGGTGTGCTGCAGTCCTTGAGGTCACAGAGAATTGTACACGACTGAGCAACTGAACTCAGATACTGATTGCCCTCAGTGGAATGCCAGAAGTTAGAAACTGGAACAGAAAAAAATAAATAAACAAAACCTATAGGAGTAGTAAATGTTTGCCCCATTTATTCCTATTCTATTTTCTATCTACCATTAATCCAGGTTTGTAACCTAGAATTGCAACATAGCAGGAAAAAGAGATGATTTACTTTCTAGGAAAGCATTCATTGTGCAATTTTGAAAAATGTGAACATGAACTTTGATAAAAGCTTAAAGAATTTACTGTAAGAACTATATTATTCTCTTTAAAAGCAATCCTTTCCTTATGTGATTGTACACTCACATACCTAAATATTTGAAAACCTACTAGTCTACCTGATAAGTAGCAAAAAAGAGTACTTATGAGAAAATGTTTTTTTAAAAAAATCTATTAGTATAATTAGTAATTGTTAGAAACATAAGCCTCTTTATTTATTTATTTATTTTTTGGCCACACTGCATGGCTTGCAGGATCTTAGTTTACCAACCAGGGATTGATTTGGTGCCTGCTGCAGTAGAAGTGTGCAGAGTCTTAACTACTGGACTGCCAGGAAAGTCCCACAAATACTAGCCTTTAAATAAAAATGACACCCAAATCTTGTCTTTCTGTGTACTGATGCTGAACAGAAATATGGAGACAGAGTTATGGAGGAGAAAGAGTGACAATTCTTTGCCAGGCAAAAAGAGAGCATAGCAGGCTAGTGCCTTTGAGAACTGTGCCCCTCTCCCTGGGGAATAGTGTTAGTTACTGAGTCATGTCCGACTCTTTGCGACCCCATGGACTGTAGCCCATCAGGGTCCTCTGTTCATGGGATTCTCCAGGCAAGAATACTGGAGTGGGTTGCCATTCTTTTCTCCAGGGTATCTTCCCAACCCAGGGATTGAACCCAAACCCAGGGATCAAACCCAGGTCTCCCACATTGTGGGTAGATTCTTTACCGCCTGAGTCAGGGAAGCTCTGGGAAATAGGAAGAGGTCTATTATACAGGGTTCCTGGTGGGGTTAGGTGATAAGTATCTAGGCAGTGATACCAAGGAGGGCTCCATTTTTCTGATGGGTTGGTGGTGAGGTAAGCAGGAAATCAGCATCCTCAACCTTCAGATCCAACTGGTCTGGTGTCTACATGCTTGCATGCAGCATACCATTGTTAATCATTAACTTTTCCTACCTGGAGGGGGTTTCAGTTTCTGCAAAATAGGTCAGATGTTGTGTATATCCACTAATGGGGAAACAGGACCTTGCCACAAGGCCACTTTTAACTGTTTCTCCCAGGTCTCACATCTACTCCCTTCCTTAATTAACAACTTCTTGAATTTGCCCATTGGAATTCAGGGAAGGTCATGAAGTCTGAATGAAGGCCATTTCTTATAATCAAAGAAATAGGGTCACAGAAAGTCTTTGTGCCCAGGAGCCCCACAGGGCTCAAAAATCTCCTCAGAGACCTTCTGTTTGAAACATGTACAAACATAACTTCTACAAGATCATAATCTATATATTTTCTTGCAGAAAATTCAGCAACTAAGCTCAAAGAAATCATCCCAACAAAGCAAGATGTTTGTGAAACTGAGAAGGACCCTGTGGAGCCCTCCTTGGTACAAATCCTTTCCATGTCCCCCATTTCTTATTTGTAGGAAACAGGCTTCATTCAGCCTCCTTGACCTTCCTTGAGTTCCAAAGGGCAGATTCAAACAGTTGTTAATCAGGGAAGAAAGGGAGATGCAGAACAAAGAGGGGAAATAATAATGCAGCCTTAGGGTAGGTAGGGGTTCTTCCTCAAGGAGTGAGCATAGCAATATCTTTGAACAGAAACTAAGGCCCCAGTTCAGGTGGAGGATGGCAAGTGCTGGGTGAGAGTGAGAGTCCTAGAGCACTTCCCTATTGCCTCACCACCAAATCACATACCCTGCAGCTCCCTCCACTCCAATTTTGCCTATAAAACTTCTCCCTGTAAACTATCAGGGAGTTGGGTTTTTGAGCAAGGCCCATCTGATGTTGCTTGGCTTTGCAATAAACTTTTCTCTGCTCCAAAACTTTGACATTTCTGTTTGTTTGGCCTCACTGTGCAACAATGCACACAAACTTACATTCAGTAACATTTGAATTTTGTTCTATTAAAACACACGATTTAAAAATCAATCAATGTAATCCACCACATCAACATGCTATGGAAGAAAAATAACAGGATCGTATCAGTAGATGATAAATAAAAACCTCTCATAAAATGCTTTTGAAATATATAGGTAAAATGATCCCGTAAACTATCAAATGCTTGGGCTTTAGTGATAATTACAAAATTAAGGATGTATTCCTGAGGTTAAAAACTATGCATGTAAAGATATTTTTTTAGTTACTCAAGCAACCCCTTATAAATCTTGAGCTGAGGGAAGCAAGAAATTACACTAGATAGATAGATGAATGGATTGATATAGATATAGATATAAAATCATATGTTAGGGAACTGTTGACTGATTTGGGCTCCAAAATCACTGCAGATGGTGATTGCAGCCATGAAATTAAAAGATGTTTGCTCCTTGAAAGAAAAGCTATGACGTAAACAGTATATTAAAAAGTAGAGACATTACATTGCCAACAAAGGTCTGTCTAGTCAAAGCTATGGTTTTTCCAGTAGTGATGTACGGGTGTGATGAAGAAGAAAAGTTAAAATTTTACATAACCTCCTTCTCCTTCTGCCTCTGTAACTCAGCTTGCCCCTTGCAAAGTCTAGATCATGTAGGTCACATAGTCTCAGAAAGTGGGGACTTGCAATACTAGGAACTGGAGTTTATCTCACTCACCTTTGTCCTGCTCTTAGCAATTGTCCAGCCCCTGCAAACCTGCTTAATCATGCCTGTCCAGGCCAGGCATCCCCCTCCCCATCTTGACTGCTGTTCCTACATGCACAAAACCGCTTAGTTTAAACCAGCCTATTAACAGCTAGTGTTGCCCACTACAGTCTGTCTATAAAAACTCTGTAATCCCTTTTTTGGGGCTCAAAGCTTGGAATGTTAACGCCTCTGGGCGCGCCTATGTAATAAACCTGAGTTCTCCAACTCTCCGAGTGTGGTGCTTGGTTTCTTGAGTACTGGTTTCTGCAACAGTGAGAGTTGGACTATAAAGAAAGCTGAGCGCCAAAGATGCTTTTGAACTGTGGTGTTGGAGAAGACTCCTGAGAGTCCCCTGAACCGCAAGGAGATCCAACCAGTCCACCCTAAAGGAAATCAGTCCTGAATATTCACTGGAAGGACTGATGCTAAAGCTAAAACTCCAATACTTTGGCCACCTGATGCAAAGAACTGACTCATTGGAAAAGACCCTGATGCTGGGAAAGATTGAAAGCAGGAGGAGAAGGGGACAACAGAGGATGAGATGGTTGGATGGCATCACTTTGAGTAAACTCCGGGAGTTGGTGATGGACAGGGAGCCTGGCATGCTGCAGTCCATGGGGTCACAAAAAGTCGGACATGACTGAGCCATTGAACTGACTGGGTAGTTGACGGACTAGCTAGGGACTCTAAAGAACCAGACTCAAGTAAAACGGCAGGAATCAAGTGTAGACAAAGAATGTCACCTGCCATTTCAGTCAACAAAGGATGTTTCAGCCATAAAGCCATCAGCTGTTGCAGCCACCACGCAACTCAATGGTACACCTTGAAAGGAATCCAGGATGGAGAAAAACAGGATACTCACTGTAGATAGTTAAGATGTATATCAAAGAGATAATTTCAAAAAGCCAAAACTCTTGCATCTTCCCATACATAGAAAATCATTAACTTGATAAATCTGGGTGTTTTTTTTTGTGATTAGCAGTAATCCTTTTTTATAAGTATAGACGAATGTCCAAAATGCTTTAACCTCAGATATTGTCTGTTTTATGGCCATGTCATGTGGTCTATTCAGATTTTCTATTTCTTTTAAAGTCAATTGCAGTATTTTGTGTCCAGGAGTTTGTCCATTTCATCTGAATTGTCCAAGCTGTTGGTATAAAGTTGTTCAAAACATTGCCTTACAATCCTTAACATTTTTATAGGTCAGTAGTAATGTCCCTCTTTTAATTTTTGATCTTGGTAATCTATTTTTTTTGTCCATGTTGTACAGTTTGCAGGATCTTAGTTGCCCAACTGGGGCTTGAATCCAGGACCACGGCAGTGAAAGCACTGATTCCTAACCACTGGACCACCAGGGAATTCCCAGCAGTAATCTTTAGATGTTCGACTACATGTGTTTTTTTTTTCAGCAAATACTCTTGTATAGTCTGGCTCCTCCCTTACCTCTTCGAAATAGTCCCTCAGAACTGTATGAGAGGCTACCTTCCTGAGCTACAGTCCTCAGTAATGTCCTGAATAAAATATAATTCTCAACATTTAGGTTGTGCATTTTTTTCCAGTCAGCACAACAGAGGTTAGAAAATCAGAACTGTGAATAAAATTACACCTGAAACTTAATCTAATGAGGTCACCACTGCCATACACTGATACTGAAATGTGCACCACTGCTATTGCTGCCCCCAGAAACTGGCTATTGTGGCTTAGCTTCCATGTGGAGAATAGACATAATAAACTGGGCCAGAAGAAAGATCAGTTAGGAAGCTATTTCAATGTAAACTACAAATTGGCACTTGCCATCAGTGTTTTGTCATCTACCTCTGAAACAGAGCAGGACCATATGGTCCTTGCCAATATCACCCCCCCCCAACCATGTCTTCTGCCTGCCTTTTGCCTTTGGAAAACTTGAGCAAAGAATAAGTTTAATCAGAGAAGTGAGAAATGCTGAAACAAAGGAAAACAATCAAAGGAGACTAAATAATAATAATATAGTCATTAAGCACGGTCAAGAACATTTAGTTCTTTCTCAAGGCTATAGATAATATTCTGAATCATATCCTGTGAGATATCTTATAAAAACCAAAACATCAGGTAGAGGAGTTAACTACATGATGACCAGACAGTACCCAGGACATGAGCTTCCACAATTTGAAAACAGACCCCAAAGAAATGGGAACAAGTACACCCTGGAACTGAAGGTTAACTGTACCTAAAACGACCAAGATGATGCTAGTCAGGCCATTGATGACCAATTTGAAGATTACTATGCTGTTTCTGCATGTCATCCACCCCTCCGACTCTGTCTATAAAAGATCTCACACCCTGCTTGTTGAGGGGAGAGTCCACCTTTGGACAGATATCCACCACCATCTCCCCTCCAGTTGCCAGCATCTGAAATAAAGCAAATTTTCCTTTCCGCCAACCTGGCCTGTTTATTGGCTTTTGAGTGAAGAGCAGAAGGACCCACCACACTCCTTCAGTAACACCTCTACAAGGATTAAATCATGTGCTGCTGCAGCTGCAGTTGCTTACCTTCAACACCCCAAAAGGATTTCAAGGTGGAGAACAGAAATGAAACACTCTATGCTCTGGAAAAACTGGCAGAACAGGTCTTCAGATAGTTAGATATTTTCAGGAGCTGATTTGATGAGCCCAATTCTTGCATCTCCTCATATTTAGAAAAGCACTAAATTCCTCCATGGTGACATTTGCTCCTCATAACTAGCAGAAACCTTCTGCAAAAATAGTGCTTGATTGCATGTACTCCACCTTTACCAATATCACATATATACTGACCTCCTCCCTACACCTCTTTGGAGCAGTTCCTCAGAGCTATCTGAGATGCTGTTTCCTGGGCTATAGTCTTCATTTTGCCTCATATAAAACTTAACTTGAACCTTTCACATTGTGCGTTTTTTAAAAGTTGGCAACACTACCATGTCTTTCAGGCTCCATTATCTCTTGCTACAAATAAAGAATTTGGAACCATTAAGACATTTTTAAAAATGTTAAAATATAGACTGTCTGTCTCTTTTTCTGGGTCACATCTATTAGAGGGATAACAGTGTGATACTTCTAGAAGCCCAACGTCCCCAGTGTCTTAAAGACTTACTGGAACTTTTTTTTTTTATTATTTTTCTTGATGGTGGTGCTGGTGGTGCCTTGGTTTTGTTTTTGTTTTTAAAATTCCAGTTCCCTCTTCCTCTTGGTTTTAGATTGAATCTATTAAAATTTGGGCTAGGAGACAACTTGAGAGAGACCGCTCATAAATTACTTTGCATAAAAATTGCTTCTCTCATGTGACAAACAAGGAAGCTATTTAGTAAGTCTGGCCTTGCATAACTTTTGTCTGCTTCCATTCAAATAAGCATAGCTTCAAACTGAGTCCCCTGCTATTAATACATAAGGTCTAATCCACAGTTTCAAATGTTTCTTCAAATCAGTTGTAGAACAATTGGGTACTTTTTAGTCAAGGATCTTTTAGTTGGAAATAATAAAAGCCTATTCCAACTAGGTTAAACTAAAAGGAAGATTTATTAGAAGAATCTAGTGGAAGTCAACAGTATGAAATGTAATTTATCCCCCCAAAAGATTGGAACTGTTTAACTTATTTGATATACTAAGGGTATTTGATGCAGTTGATCACATTTAACTCCTTGAAATGCTTTCTTCACTTGAATCCTATGACACCACACTTCCCTGGGTTTTCTACTACCTTACTAACTGCTCCATTTCAGTTTTCCTTTTTTGGTGCCTTCTTATCTCCCTGACAGGAGGGCATGTAAACCCACTCCAGTGTTCTTGCCTGGAGAATCCCATGGACAGGGGAGCATGATGGGCTTCAGTCCATGGGGTTGCAAAGAGTCGGCCACGACTGAAGCGAGTTAGCACACAAGCACATCTCCCTGACCTGTAAGACACTGGTATTCACTTTAGCATACATCAGAGTCACATGGAAGACTTATTAAAATACAATTTGCTGTGCTCCAACCCCAGAGATTCTGATTCACTGGGTCAGGAATATGGTAGGAAAATTCACATTTCTAATAAGTTCCCAGATGTTACTGATGTTGCTGGTCTAAGAACTACACTATGAGAACAACTGCTTTGAACATTGGAGACAGGACCCAGTTCTTAGACAATTTCTCTAGTTATATACACTGATTCAGTGATCCTTAAATCATTAGACTCAGACTGGGACTTGAAACCACTCGGCCAGGTCTCAAACCCAGTCAAAACCCAGATTGGGACATGAACCTATGATCTTTTAACTGAGATCACACTTGGTCTCTGGACTTAATGAAGCTCAGGTTCTTGATGTCTTATTGCAGGAAGAATTCAGTGAGAGACAAAGCAATAAGTAAGAAGTGGATTTATTTAGAGAGAAACACCTTTCCACCAAGCTGGCCTGTTTATTGGATTTTGAGTTGAAAGTAGCCTGACAGAGTGTGGGCCATGTCAGAAGGCAAAAGTGGCCTCAAAATACTATGTGGTTTATTTTTATGGTCTGGGTAATTTGATAGGCTGAGTGGGAGGATTATTCTAACAAACTATTTTGGGGGAGAGGTGAAGATTTCCAGGAATTGAGTTACTGCCCATTTATTGGTCTTTGATGGTCACCTTTGGAACTGTGATAGTGCTGGTGGATGTGTCACTTAGCTTATGCTAGTGTATTCCAATGTGTGTATGATGAGGCTCAAGGTCCACTGGAAGGCAAATATTCTACCATCTTGACCCTAGTTGGTTCTAGTCAGTTTTCATCATATCCTATGGCTCGGTCATTCTTTCAAAGGCTGCCCCTTCCCTCCTGTTTTAATTTCATCTAGTCTCATGATTTTCAAATGTAGATATACACTGATGTCTTCCAAATTTGAATCTTTAGCTCAGACGTCTCCACTGAAAGTTTGTATAATTGACTGCTTGATATCTCTACTCAAATACACAATGGTAATTAGAAACTTAATTTTTCAAGGCCAAATTCTTTAAAAAATGTTTTATTGAAGTATAGTTGATTAGTTAGGGAAACACTGACTGAAACAGCCTACCCTGACCAGGTACCATAGTAATCATTTGTGTCAGTTATTTTATGACAGGAGGTCCTGGTAAGGAACACAGAACAAGCCACCACCAACTGGAAGAATTTGGGAAAGGTCAAAAAGAGGCCTACATGTCCTATCAGCCTCCCATCCTTCTTACTGTAATCCATCTTGGCTGAGTGATGCGTGTACTGCCTGGAAGGACCCGGGAGTTAGAGTGATTGGCCAGATAAAACCAGGAAACTAATCCCATTACCATAAAATCTGAAACAGCAAGCCACGAAGCAGAGCAGTTCTCCTGGGGTTCCTTACCTTGCTACTCTCCACTTAGTACCCCTTCCTAATAAAGTCTCTAGCTTTGTCAGCACATGTCTTTCCTTGAAAAATTAATTTCTGAGTGTTCAACAGGAGCCCATTCTCAGGCCTGGAAGGGGTCCACCTTCCTGTAACAGATTTACAATGTTACATTATTTACTGCTGAACACAAAGTGACTCAGATATACATACATTCTTTTCCTTATTCTTTCCCATTATGTTTTATCTCAGGATATTGAATAATTCCCCGTGCTATACAGTAGGACCCTGTTATTTATCCATTCTATATATACCAGTTTGCATCTGCTAATTCCAAACTCCCAATCCTTCCTTCCTGCACCCCAACCCCCAACCCAAGACTAAATCTTAATCTTACTGAAACCAAGCAGCACCCTGTGGGGGCCCTCTTGGGCATGAAAGCCTTTCTGCATCCCAGTTCTTATATGCAGGAAAAAGGCTTCAGCCTCCTGGAACTTCCTGAATATCAAAGGGCAGATTCAAACAGTTGCTAACCGGGAAAATAAGGGAATAAAGAAACAGTGGAGGAACAATCAAGAAACAATTGGGTAACAATTAAAGCAGTGTCCTGTTTCCTTCTCAAGTGATATTCCAAAAATTATCTTTGTGGTTTTTCTGGGTGGGAGGGGAACTAAGGCCCCCACCCAGTTGGAGGATGGTAACTTCAGGCTGAGCACAGCATTCCCACAACACTGCCCTGGTATATCTCCATTAACCAATCAGAAGAAAGTCACACACTCTGCAGTGCTCATCCCAAATTTTGTCTATAAAAACTTTTCCCTGAACCATCCAAGAATTCAGGGTTTTTGAGCATGAACAATCACCATTCTCCTTGCTTGACCCTTTAATAAGCTTTTTCTGTTCCAAATTCTGATGTTTTGCTTTGACCAGCATACAAACTTACATTTGGTAACATTGACTCACAAACCCTACTCCTCCTCTGTTTGGCCCCATTTCAGTAAATGCAACTCCATTCCTCTATTTTGTTCAACACAAAAGTTTTGAAGTCATTCTTGACAATGTGCCTTCTATCACACTCTATATGCAGTCAATCTGCAAATCCTGTGAGATCTATCTTTAAATTACATCCAGAATCTTCATCACCACATCTCACCACCTCTACTAACACCTTCTTAATTCAAGCCATTATCATTTCTTGCTTGGATTTTTGATGTCAACTACAAATTGGCACTTAACTTGGGCACTTGTCATCTGCTTCTACAATGATTGAATGATGCGCTGCTACAGCTGTTGACCTTCAACACCCACTGAAGGGAGTTCAGGTGGAGAGAAAAAATGAGGCTCTATGTGCTCTGGAAAAACTGGTAGAATGGGTCTTTAGATAGTTACATATTTTCAGGAGCTGATTTGATGAGCCCAATTCTTGCATCCCCTCATATTTAGAAAAGCACTAAATTCCTTCATGGTGACATCTGCTCCTCATGACTAGCAGTAATCTTCTGCAAAAATATGTGCTTGGTTGCATATACTCTGCCTTCACCAAAATCACATATATACTGACCTTTCCCCCCTATCTCTTTGGATCAAAATCTCAGAGTGATCTGAGAGGATGTCTCCCAGTCTATATTCCTCATTCGCCCCATATAAAACTTAATTTGAAACTCTTACATTCTGCAGTTTCTTAAGTTGGCAATATCAAGAAAATGAGTTCAGAGGAAATGGAAAGAAATATTATGATTACATATGGCAACTAACTGGATTGTTTGTGATTACATTATGAAAGAAACCCTCCCCTGGAAATATTAAAGGAAAAAATTTTCAGGAAGCTGGATATATTTTTTAAATAGAAAATATAAACCATTGAAACCATTGAAATTTGAGTTATTATTATTGTTCAGTTCAGTTCAGTCGCTCAGTCGTGTCTGACTCTTTGCGACCCCATGAATCACAGCACGCCAGCCTCCCTGTCCATCACCAACTCCCGGAGTTCACTCAAACTCATGTCCACAGAGTCAGTGATGCCATCCAGCCATCTCATTCTCTGTCGTCCCCTTCTCCTCCTGCCCTCAATCCCTCCCAGCATCAGACTCTTTTCCAGTGAGTCAACTCTTTGCATGAGGTGGCCAAAGTATTGGAGTTTCAGCTTTAGCATCAGTCCTTCCAATGAACACCCAGGACTGATCTCCTTTAGAATGGACTGGTTGGATCTCCTTGCAGTCCAAGGGACTCTCAAGAGTCTTCTCCAACACCACACTTCAAAAGCGTCAATTCTTCAGCGATCAGCTTTCTTCACAGTCCAACTCTCACATCCATACATGACCACAGGAAAAACCATAGCCTTGACTAGACGGACCTTGGTTGGCAAAGTAACGTCTCTGCTTTTTAATATGCTATCTAGGTTGGTCATAACTTTCCTTCAAAGGAGCAAACATCTTTTAATTTCATGGTTGCAATCAGCATCTGCAGTGATTTTGGAGCCCAAAAAAATAAAGTCAGCCACTGTTTCCACTGTTTCCCCATCTATTTCCCATGAAGTGAAGGGACCAGATGCCATGATCATAGTTTTCTGAATGTTGAGCTTCAAGCCAACCTTTTCACTCTCCTCTTTCACTTTCATCAAGAGGCTTTTGAGTTCCTCTTCACTTTCTGCCATAAGGGTGGTGTCATCTGCATATCTGAGGTTATTGCTATTACTCCCAGAAATCTTGATTCCAGCTTGTGCTTCTTCCAGCCCAGCGTTCCTCATGATGTACTCTGCATATAAGTTAAATAAGCAGGGTGACAATATACAACCTTGACGTACACCTTTTCCTATTTGGAACCAGTCTGTTGTTCCGTGTCCAGTTCTGACTGTTGCTTCATGACCTGCATACAGGTTTCTCAAGAGTCAGGTCAGGTGGTCTGGTATACCCATCTCTTTCAGAATTTTCCACAGTTTGTTGTGATCCACACAGTCAAAGGCTTTGGCAGAGTCAATGAAGTAGAAATAGATGTTTTTCTGGAACTCTCTTGCTTTTTCCATGATCCAGCATATGTTGGCAATTTGACCTCTGGTTCCTCTGCGTTTTCTAAAACCAGCTTGAACATCTGGAAGTTCATGGTTCAGGTATTGCTGAAGCCTGGCTTGGAGAATTTTGAGTATGACTTTACTAGCGTGTGAGATGAGTGCAATTGTGCAGCAGTTTGAGCATTCTTTGGGATTGCCTTTCTTTGGAATTGGAATGAAAACTGACCTTTTCCAGTCCCGTGGTCACTGCTGAGTTTTCCAAATTTGCTGGCGTATTGATTGCAGCACTTTCACAGCATCATCTTTCAGGATTTGAAAGAGCTCAACTGGAATTCCATCACCTCCACTACCTTTGTTCATAGTGATGCTTTCTAAGGCTCACTTGACTTCACATTCCAAGATGTCTGGCTCTAAGGGAGTGATCACACCATCGTGATTATCTTGGTCATGAAGATCTTTTTTTGTACAGTTCTTCTGTGTATTCTTGCCACCTCTTCTTAATATCTTCTGCTTCTGTTAGGTCCATACCATTTCTGTCCTTTATCGAGCCCATCTTTGCACGAAATGTTCCCTTGGTATATCTCATTTTCTTGAAGAGATCTCTTGTCTTTCCTATTCTGTTGTTTTCCTCTATTTCTTTGCATTGATCACTGAGGAAGACTTTCTTATCTCTCTTTGCTATTCTTTGGAACTCTGCATTCAGATACTTATATCTTTCCTTTTCTCCTTTTCTTTTTGCTTCTCTTCTTTTCACAGCTATTTGTAAGGTCTCCTCATACAGCCATTTTGCTTCTTTTCATTTCTTCTCCATGGGGATGGTCTTGGTCCCTGTCTCTTGTACAATGCCATGAACCCCCGTCCAGAGTTCATCAGGCACTCTATCTATCAGATCTAGTCCCATAAATCTATTTCTCACTTCCACTGTATAATCATAAAGGATTTGATTTAGGTCATACCTGAATGGTCTATTGGTTTTCCCTACTTTCTTCAATTTCAGTCTGAATTTGGCATTAAGGAGTTCATGATCTGAGCCACAGTCAGCTCCTGGTCTTGTTTTCGCTAACTGTATAGAGCTTCTCCATCTTTGGCTGCAAAGAATATAATCAATCTGATGTCGGTGTTGATCATCTGGTGATTTCCATGTGTAGAGTCTTCTCTTGTGTTGTTGAAAGAGGGTGTTTGCTATGACCAGTGCGTTCTCTTGGCAAAACTCTATTAGCCTTTGCCCTGCTTCATTCCGGGCTCCAAGGCCAAGTTTGCCTGTTACTCCAGGTGTTTCTTGACTTCCGACCCAGTGGAGTACTAAATTCTTCTTGGAATTCTCCCTTTATTTCCTGGTCACCACTTTCCTGGTTTTTCCTATAACTCTCTGATACTTTCTATTCAATTTTTTTTTTTTTTTTGTAATTTACATGGGGTTCTGTCTTTAATCCTCTTCCCTTATTGCTCTATAACTCAAACATGATAGAAAAAAATTGTTTCAAGTCTTTCACTTAATAAAAAAAAACTTCCATAATCTAATCTCTGCTAATTTCTTCAGATTTATCTTTCAGTACCTCACCACAATGAATGGCTTGCACTTTCCAGAGTGTGCTGGTAGTGCTGATTCCTCTGCCAAGCAATATCCTTCCCACCCCTACAATTATTCCTTAATTTTCAAGTCTTAATTTTTTCTTAATACATTAAGTGAATTTTCTCCTTTATATATATATATATGTTTTGTAGCTACCAGTATCCCCAGAGCACAGTGCTGTAAGGAGCTCTATATTTGTTGTATGGACTGAATTATAGCACTTAAATTAACATTTTGCATGTATTTATTTTTCACAGGCAACTGTGTATGTCTTTAGAAAAAGATTAGCTTATTGGGACGTCCCTGGTGGTCCAGCAGTTAAGATTCTGCACTTGCACTTTAGGTGTACCAGTTCGATCCCCTCTCCTCAGTCAGGAGTTCCTCAATTGTTGCAAAGAAAAAAGAAATAGATTGACTTACAGTCTTCAGGACTCTGGCCATAAGCACTCAATTACCTTTTAAAATCTCTTCAGACATTTATGTTGTGATTTCTGTAACAACTTGAACAAGTTTTCAGCTCTTGAAAATTATTAATTTGATTTGTTTGCCCTGAAGAACCAGTTACACAGGATTCCACTAACGTTTAGAAGTGGCGTATACGGAGCTTTATTAGGCAATAAGTGCGACAATTCCATTTTTCTTAAGAAAAGTCATGGACAAACATGATTTAGGGAAATCATGAAAAAGTATGTGTCACTATATACCTCTGAAAGTGAAAGTTGCTCAGTCTTGTCTGACTCATTGCAAGCCCATGGACTTTATAGTCCAGGAATTCTCCAGGCCATAATATGGGGTCACACAGAGTCGGACACGACTGAAGTGACTTAGCAGCAGCAGCAGCAGCCTTTCCCTTCTCTGGGGGATATTCCCAACCCAGAGATAGAACCCAGGTCTCCCACGTTGTGGGTGGATTTACCTCCTGAGCCACCAGGGAAGCCCACTGGATGAGTCTTAACTGCTAGATTTATGGTTCAGTTCAGTTCAGTAGTTCTTTGAATTTGAGAGAAACAGAACCAGTCCGTCACATTAAGAATGTAACATTGTATTCGCCAGAAATGCCAACTGCAAAGAGGAGAAATGGGGTTCTTCTGAGAACTATAAAAAGCAAAGATCAAGCAGTCTCTGTCTCACACACACACACATACATACAAAGTAGCCAACTGAGTAGTGTATGTACAGGAGAAGAAACAATTTTTAGAAACAGCGGGAAAGAAATGGGCTGGTCTTCCTCTTATTTTTTTTCTTGGTGAGCCAGGTTTCTGATTGGAGACCTGGGAGGGTAGATGCCAAGCTCCACCCCCTGGGTCTCAGGGACAGCAAAGCGACAGACTGTGATTGGAAGGCGAGTTTTGTCAGAACACTAGTGAACAGTGCTGGGGGCTTCACACTAGTTCGGAGTGTGGTGCAGTCACGCTGAAGAGACGGCTTGTATTTCCAAACGAATATTTTCCGGAAAGGAGATGACAGACACCAACGAAGAGGGAAAGATGGACTTTCTAGATATGTCTCTAGGTATGTATCAATAGATCCCGGTGGTGAAGGGCAGGCTGGAAGCTGGGCTGTGAGGCACGCCCTCGGGCAAGGAGGCTTTCCCTTAGCTAGTGCCCACCGCTGTGAGAAAAAAGAGCGATCTGAATCCCCACCCCAACCCCCCAGGCCCCTGCCCTTCCTCTCTGTTACCATTTTCCCACTTCTCCAGCCCTGGCCTCTTAGATGGAAAACTGGCCAAAGCTGACAGAAATTGCATAGGGATTACTGGAAGGGGTCTGATGTGGGAAATAAAAAGCTGGCTGTATCCATGTATTTTATCATTCAAAGTAATGGTAACAAGTTACCCTTTGCACACTCACACGCAGTTAGTCGCCCTTGCTCTTCACAGTCCCAGCGCGTGTCACAAAGGACTGGATTCCAGGGGCGAAGGAACAAGCCTAAGGCTAGTTTCTGAGGAGTGGTGGTCTGGCAGCCAGATTGGGCAAAGGGATCGTTTATTTGGTTGCCTGTTTTTTGATTGATACCTGTTCAGTCTAGACCACCCTTCACTTCTGCTGGTGCTCTCCAGTCTCTCGCGGCTTCCCTAGTAGCTCATTTGGTAAAGAATCCTCCTGTAATGCAGGAGACCACGGTTCTCTTCTTGGGTCGGGAAGATCCCCTGGAGACAGGAAAGGCTACCCACTCCAGTATTCTGACCTGGAGAATTCCATGGACTGTATAATCCTGGGGTCGCAGAGAGTCGGACATGACTGAGTGACGTTCACTTTCACTTTTCCAGTCTCTTACCTCAGACCTCTACTGGCTCACAGCCACTTAAAAATTGGTGGTGAGAGGGGGAAGGAGGGAGGACAGACCGCATAAATAAAGCGGGGGAAGGGGGGCAAGAGCTGGTGGTGTGGCAGCACAGAGCAGAGGAAGGGAAACCTTAGTCATGGCGGGGGTGCAGAAGGAGCAACAAAGTATCAGCTACTTTAGAAAAGAGAAGTAGAGGAACATGGCAGCGAGATCTAACTGAATGTGGAGGAGAGGAGCAAGGAGGAACGAACCTGGGGATGGGAAGAACAGTAAGAAAAGATTTCACCTCAGAAATGAGAGTGGGAGAGCTAAGCAGGGAGGGCAGAACTTTGAAATGGAAAGGCACAGAACAAGGAGGGCTGATCTTATAAGTGAAGAGAGAGAGGAAGGACAGACATCAGAATTGAGGAGGAAGGAGCAGGGATTCAGACCTAAAATATGAGACAAGTAACAATAGTAAGGGCAATCATTAGAAGCGGAGAGAAAAAAGCAGCAGAAAGAGAGAGAAAAAAAAAAAAAAAACACAAAACAGTAGGAAGAGCCAGGATCAAGGACCTTAGGAAAGAGAGAGGAAGAGCAAGTGGGGAGAGCAGACCTCAGAAATGAGCAGAGCATTGCAGCCAGGGAGGACCTCAGAAATGGTAGGGAACAGGTGGAGTAAACCACAGAAATGAGGGTAAGAGACCAGAGCAGGGAGGGTGGACTTTTGAAAATGAAAGTGGATTCTCTTTTTAGTGTTGAGCTGTAAGAGTTCTTTACGTTGTGGACAGTGGAACCTTCTCAGATATATGATTTAAAAATATTTTCTCCTATTTCCATTTTCTTGACTGTCCTTTGAAGCACAAAAGTTTTTAGTTTTGACGAAGTACAGTTTATTTATTTTTTCTTCTATTGTTCATGCTTTGGTATCATATCTAAGAAATTATGATTTACTCCTATGTTTCTAAGAGTTTTCTAGTTTCCACTTTGATTCGTATTTTATATTCACATCATTGATTCATATTAAGTTTTTGCAGATAATGTGAAGTAGAATCTAACTTCTCTTAAATTCTTTTGTCTGTGAATATCCAGTTGTTGCAACATCATTTGTTATAAAGACTATTCTTTCTCCTATTAAATGGTCTTTCTTAACTTCATTTTTGGGTAGTTCATTGCTAGGGTATATAATCAGAATTTATTGCTACCCAATAAATTATTGCGTAAATCTTCATCATTTCTTATTGTGGTGTGCAGGAGCTATTCTTCATTGCGGTGCATCAGGCTTCTCATTGTGGTGGCTTCTCTTGTTGCTGATCACAGGGTCTAGGCATTCAGGTGGATTTCAGTAACTGCAGCATGTGGGCTCAGTAGTTGCAGTTCCCAGGCTCTAGGGCAGGAGTTCAGTAGCTGTGTCACAGGCACTTAGTTACTCTGTGTCATATGAAATCTTCTCAGACCAGGGATTGAACCGGTGTCCCTCACTTTGCAAGTGGATTCTTAACCACTGGGCCACCAGGGAAGCCCCAGGCAAAACTTTTGGTTAGTCATTTAAGGCCCTACTAGTTTGAAGGCAAGAAAAATACATCATAAAGAGCAAATATATGTTGTTTCTATGAAAGTGAAAAGTGAAACTATTAGTCATTCAGTCGTGTCCAACTCTTTGCGACCCCATGGACTGTAGCTGGTAAGAAATCTGTTTTTCAATAAATTTCCCCATGCTTTTATTAAAGTGAAAAGATTAGTTTTAACAATATATATCCTTGGAAAGCTACACGTATGCATTAGAAAAGCAATTTTATATTATTTGTATATTACATATATAATTTTATATTATTTTGGGGGGCTTCTCTGGTGGCTCAGATGGTAAAAAATCTGCCTGCAATGTGGGAGACCCAGGTTCCATCCTTGGTTGGGGAGATCCCTGGAAAAGAGAGTGGTTACCCACTCTAGTATTTTGCCTGGAGAATTGCATGGCCAGAGGAGCCTGGGGGGGCTATAGTCCATGGGGTCTCAAAGAGTCAGACATGACTGAAAAGCAATTTTATATTATTTGTATAATACATATATGAGTTCATATTATTTATACACATATAAATATATTATTTACATTGAATGCACGGGTTTTACTTCCATTGTAATCAAATAGAAAAAGGCTCTGCAAATTTATTTATTTTTTTTGTCACTAGTAAACATTCTCAAAAAGCATTATAAGTGTTTTTTAAGAAATAAAAAGCAAAAGTAAGACCAAAATTGGAACTGGCAACAGCAAGAACTTACTGGGGACTGCACCCCCCATGTTCATCACTTCTATCTAAATGAGACTAAGGCAAATGGTTCAGTAGTTAGAAAGAGAGGAACCCTTTTTGCCTGTTAGATATATCATAGATTCATAAATGTTTATAAGGTATTCACTCTGTATTAAGCACTATCTAGACATTTGGTGTACTGATAAATAAACATGGTCTCATCTCAAGTATTTAATAATGTGGTTGAAGAGGCAGATAAATAAATACATGCAGTTATATGTTTTTTAAGGGTTCCCAAAGTATTATGTTTTGTCAGAGTCTCTCAGAAATTGAGAGGAACCTTAGATCACTTATATTTTTTAAGGTTTCTGGTATTTTAAGTATTTAAAAAATGACAGAACAATGTTTACAAAAATTGGAGTATATTTTAAATGTTTATAAATAATAAAATAGTGCTTTCAACATATTCCAAAACATCAGGCAGTATAGTTAGGCTTTTCAAAAGAAAATTAATTCTTTAATTTTAAGAAAAATTTAATTATTCATATGGCATCTCAAGCAGCATGATCTATTTTATTTTTTATTTTTATTTTTTTTAATATAAATTTATTTGTTTTAATTGGAGGTTAATTACTTTACAATATTGTATTGGTTTTGCCATACATTGACATGAATCGGCCATGGGTGTACATGTGTTCCCCATCCTGAACACCCCTCCCCATCCCATCCCTCTGGGTCATCCCAGTGCACCAGCCTCGAGCACCCTGTATCATGCATCCAACCTGCACTGGCGATTCGACTCACATATGTTAATATACATGTTTCAGTGCCATTCTCCCAAATCATCACAGCCTCACCCTCTCCCAGAGTCCAAAAGACTGTTCTATCTGTGTCTCTTTCGCTGTCTCGCATACAGGGCTATCGTTACCATCTTTCTAAATTCCATATATATGCGTTAGTTTACTGTATTGGTGTTTTTCTTTCTGGCTTACTTCACTCTGTATAATAGGCTCCAGTTTCACCCATCTCATTAGAACTGATTCAAATGCATTCTTTTTAATGGCTGAGTAATACTCCATTGTGTATATGTACCACAGCTTTCTTATCCATTCGTCTGCAGATGGACATCTAGGTTGCTTCCATGTCCTGGCTATTGTAAACAGTGCTGCGGTGAACACTGGGGGTACACGTGTCTCTTTCAGTTCTGGTTTTCTCAGTGTGTATGCCCAGGAGTGGGATTGCTGGGTCATATGGCAGTTCTATTTCCAGTTTTTTAAGGAATCTCCACACTGTTCTCCATAGTGGCTATACTAGCTTGCATTCCCACCAACAGTGTAAGAGGGTTCCCTTTTCTCCACACCCTCTCCAGCATTTATTGCTTGTAAACTTTTGGATAGCCGCCATTGAGACCAGTGTGAGATGGTACCTCATTGTGGTTTTGATTTGCATTTCTCTGATAATGAGTGATGTTGAGCATCTTTTCATGTGTTTGTTAGCCATCTGTATGTCTTCTTCGGAGAAATGTCTGTTTAGTTCTTTGGCCCATTTTTTGATTGGGTCATTTATTTTTCTGGAATTGAGCTGCATGAGTTGCTTGCATATTTTTGAGATTAATTCTTTGTCAGTTGCTTCGTTTGCTATTATTTTCTCCCATTCTGAAGGCTGTCTTTTCACCTTGCTTATAGTTTCCTTTGTTGTGCAGAAGATTTTAATTTTAATTAGGTCCCACTATACAGAAAAATAAACTCAAAATGGATTAAAGATCTAAACGTAAGACCAGAAACTATAAAACTCCTAGAGGAAAACATAGGCAAAACACTCTCCAACATAAATCAGAGCAGGATCCTCTATGACCCACCTCCCAGAATATTGGAAATAAAAGCACGATCTATTTTAAATGGTATGAGGATTGTTGTTTCGTCAACCCTGATAGTATACTTCTGAGACTATATCTTATTTAGATCAAGAATTCAAATTTGAGGCTCTTTGATGAGTCCTGGACCAAATGGTTCTCCTTGGGAGACTGGATTCTCCAGATGGATTCAGTGGAGAATATCATCACAAGGAGTAGCAAGAACAAAGCACCATGTCTCTGTAATGATATATCTTGAGAACTGAGGCAAAGGATACCATCTTCATAACTTCAGACTATATTGAAAAGATCCTTACACATCTTACCCAGGCTCAAAAACATTTGTTTTCTTTTCTTTATGGACAGGCTTAGCAGCAATTGAATTTCATCTCTAAATCACAGCTGATAAGATTTTTTTTTTAATTTTAAAAATAATTTTATTTATTTATTTTTTTGGCTGTGGTGAGTCTTCATTGCTGTGTGGGTTTTTCTCTGGTTGCAGTGAGCAGGGACTACTCTCTAGCTGTGGTGCTTGGGCTTCTCATTGTGTTAGTTTCTCTTGTTGCTGAGCAAAGGCTCTAGGGCACTTGGGCTTCAGTAGTTGCAGCACATAGGCTCAGTAGTTTTGGCTCATTGGCTTAGTTGCTCTGATACATGTGGGATCATCCTGGACCAGGGATTGAACCCATGTCTCTTGTGTTGGCAGGTGGATTCTTTACCACTGAGCCATCAGGGCAGCCCTGATAAGATCTGCGATTTCTAGCTGTTTATGTTATTGTACAATTCCATTGCAGTGTAGCAAATCAAATTATGGTCTCCAGACTTACAAAATCCAAGGATTAAAAGTGTGTATAATGTCACTTCAGAGAAGGAAATGGCAACCCACTCCAGTACTCTTGCCAGGAAAATCCCATGGACAGAGGAGCCTGGTAGGCCACAGTCCATGGGGTCGCGAAGAGTCGGACATGACTGAGCAACTTAACTTTCCCTTTTCACTTTCATGCATTAGAGAAGGAAATGGCAACCCACTCCAGTGTTCTTGCCTGGAGAATCCCAGGGACAGGGGAGCCTGGTAGGCTGCCATCTATGGGGTCGCACAGAGTCAGACACGACTGAAGCAACTTAGCAGCAGCAGCAGCAGCATAATGTCACTTAAAAAAACCCCAAAAACCTGCAATGCATCCAAGGGTGTAAATAATTGAAAGTTTTGAAAGTAATTAACTTTTTAAAATAATTTTTATTCTTTTCTGCTTTATTAAGATATAATTGACATATACCACTGTATAAGTTTAAGGTGATGTACAATGTGATGATTTGATTCGCATATGTATTGTGAAATGTTTACCTCGGTAAGCAAAAGTAATTAAGGTTTTAAATAAGTTTGTAAATGGCCATTAGGTGTAAAAAATCAAGACTGCTGGTGTTTCTCAGTTTTTTGGGTTTTTTTCTGCTGTAAAACCATCTATTCATCTTGGCCCGCTTAACATACACCTGTATACTCAGAAGATAGAAACCTCAAAATAGAAAAATGAAGTATGTTTTAGAGACCATATGCATACACATGAGAAACTTTTTAGTGTCAATAATATTAAATGCTAATTCAAGTATTTATTAAATATTCACTATGTATCTAAGAATTTCTATGAAACAGAAATGCTTCTTACATTATACCTTTTCCTTCAATTTTCTAATGTTATTGGTAGAATTTTAGAGCTAGAAGGGACTGGAGAGACTATTTTGTTTCCAAACAGTCAAATAAGGAAGCGTCTAGAAAGAGAAAGGAGTGTCATTGCTAGACTCATTTCACTTAGGCAATACCTGAAGTCTTTTTTTTTAGTTCTCATGGTACATTTTTATGTTGGGGCCATACATATTTTTTCCTAATACCTTTTTTTTCCAATTATATTTCAATTTAGATATTTGTGAATTTAATATGAAATATTGGTGAAATCCCAAATAAATACTAGGCTTATTTTCAGAAAACCTATCACAGAAGCATAGAATGGGTGTTCAAGATTACGGACCTGCGGTATTTTTCTTTTCTCCCTTTAAATCTGGAGCACCTTCATGATTACAATTTCCTACTCACTTGACTTACATCATAGTTGACATTTTAAATACTGTCACTAGACCTTACATTAGTTTAGATGGATATGATGCCATACAGTGGAGAAAGCAATGGCAACCCACTCCAGTACTCTTGCCTGGAAAATCCCATGGATGGAGGATACTGGTAGGCTGCAGTTCATGGGGTCGCTAAGAGTCGGACACGACTGAGTGACTTCACTTTCCCTTTCCACTCTCATGCATTGGAGAAGGAAAGGGCAACCCACTCCAGTGTTCTTGCCTGGAGAATCCCAGGGACAGCCTGGTGTGCTGCCGTCTATGGGGTCGTACAGAGTCAGACATGACTGAAGCGACTTGACAGCAGCAGCAGCAGCAGCATGCCATACAGGCTTTTCCTGAGGTGACCACACCATATCAGTGTTTTATGTTCAAAGAGAAATGGAATAGCCAACACTTGGCAAGAGGTGAGATAAAAGATCTGTATTAATAGAAGCTTTCTACTTAACTGCAAGCCCTGCAGAAACTGACTTGTAAAACAAATAACAAACATATTGTTACTTAATGTAAAATAAGTAACAAGCATACTTGTTTTTAAGGATTGAATGTTATATTAAATTCATGCATCTTGCATGTTTTCTTCAACTTTCCTCCTTTTGTGGTTTAGGCAGCTTTGCAGTATTTGCTAAAACAAGTTCCCTTGTTTTAGAAAATGAGAATTTCTAAAGACAGTCAAATGAAATAAAGATTATTAGATAACAGAAAGGATAGTTTCCTTCCAAACAGCTGTGCAGTGATGATATAAATTCTCTCTCTACTTAAAAAGCATTGATCAATTTCCTGATTTCATGTGATACCTAGAATATTACCAAGCACATAGATGCTCTCAGAAACTGCTTGTTATTTGGTAGACTGACATGGCACTGTGCTAGAGATTGTGTGGAATACTCTCCTTTGTCCCTGTCTATAATCCTTACTACTTAGCTTCTGACATTCAAGGGTTTTAATCATCTGCCTTATCGGTCTGACCTTTCTCCCATAACTATCTTGCACCAGTCTTCCATTCTATCCAAACTGAACTTGAAACATACATTAATTCCTGGCTCCAAGGGTTTTTTTTGTTTGTTTGTTTTTTCTTTCATGGAATGCTGTGATCTTTCCCCTCTTCAAACCCTAGCCCTTTTACTCACCTCTGCTACAAGGATTTTGCCATTGTTCCAGTACACAGTAGTCTGCCTTTTGTCTGCAGTCTTGGAACATTTAGTGCCTGTGTTATTCATTTGATTCTTAATCATATACAGGCAATTCCCAACTGGCAAATGTATTATTATGTTCTAATACCTCATTTGTACACCACCTGTTGGGTGTATAAAGAATTGCATGCATAGAAACAATATTTTAAAGAGTGGACAGGTTTCTCGGGCAATGCACTAAAGTCTATTTGGTTCACTGATACTTGGATTGAAACAACCATTTATAATATTTTATGCAAAAATGAATTTCAGGGTCAAGCAGGATTCTAGGAAGATATCTCCCATGCCATAGTTCTAAGAATATCTCTCTTTGGATTCCTCCTCCTTCTTAACTGGACCTCATTTCCTTTGTTACCTGGGGAGGTCTTTCATAACTGATGTTTGAGTGAGAATACTTGAGCTCTGGGGATGTGCTTGTGTTTGGAAGAGGATCAGTAGAAGAAGACAAGGCTGTGGCAGTCTCTGTAGTCAGTGTTCCCAATGGGTCTGAGGTGGATAGGGACTTATTGTTTTCCTTTTCCTTTTTTCCTGACACAACCATAGTATAATCTTTTATTTCTTCATGCTTGCATTATTGTTGATCCTTCTGTCTACTGCAAAATAATTCATCTTCCTTTTTATAGTCTCACTTTATTCTGCAATTTATTGCAAAACACAAACTGATTCTTCCCAAAACCAAAAACTTCATAATCTCCCTCTTCTGCTCTTTGAAGATTCTCCATTGCTTGCAGCAGTTGTTTGCAATCTTGGCTAAACATCAGAGTTACTCGGAGAACTTTTTTGAAAAATCACAAATATTTGAAACTCACTATGGCCCTACCAAGTCATAATCTTGGATAGGGGCTCTGTATTTTAAAATAAGTCTCTCCAGGTGATTCTGATGCCCAGCCAGAGTAGAGAACCACTGACCTATGGGATAAAATTTAAAACTCTTAGCTTGACTATTGGGACCAGCCCAACAGTAAACTGACTTGAGAGAGCAGTGCCACAGATGAATAAGGAAAAATAAGACTCAGAAATAAAGTGGGGATCAGGGAGCTGATGCCATTCACAGGCAAAAGCCCAGATCCTAATCCTTGCATGCTTTTTATTGTTAACATCTACTTCTTTGTACTTCTTGTGCTCTCGAGATATCTGTTCTTTACAATCTCAGATCGGGGATAAAGATGTACAATGCACAGTCCTCAATGTCAAACCTTCAGGCCTTTCATGACTTTGTTTAGCTCTTCGGCTAGTGATGCCCTTTCTCAGCAACTCCCTCAAGGCTCTGGTTATAGGAACAGTCACTAATGGTTTTCCATCAGTCACATCAGTACTTCAACATCTTGTTTTCAAGATGTCTTTCCATGATGTACTTTTACTGCCCCCAGCCCTTTGCCTGGGGATGATAAGAAAGATATTTTTATTTTTCAAAGAAGCCCTGTTAATTATAGGGCTGTGCATAGCATATTCCCTATCCGTTCCGTTCCGTTCCATTCAGTCGCTCAGTTGTGTCTGACTCTTTGCGACCCCATGGACTGTAGCCTACCAGGCTTCTCTGTCCATGGGATTCTCCAAGCAAGAATACTGGAGTGGGTTACCATCTCCTTCTCCAGGGGATCTTCCCGATCCAGGGATCGAACCTGGGTCTCCCGCATTGGAGGCAGACGCTTTAACCTCTGAGCCACCAGGGAAGCCCATATTCCCTATATATCCCCTTTTATATTTTTTGAAGCTTATTTTTGGTGATTATTGTTGATCATAGAAGCCAGTGCAATAGTTGCTAATTGCTATTGTTGTCTGTTGACTTTCTTGGTGATGTGCTGCCAGACGTGGTAGTTACCACAGGTAACATAGCCAAGAACAAGGTAGCCAAAGTCAAAGGCTGTCCCTGTTCTTTGACCAATTTTTCCCCTTCAGTGGTCAATTTCTTCAGTTGACCCCAATTGGTCCTGGGAGCCAGTTCGGAGTGGTTGCTGATCATCAATCTTGTTTTCCCCATCACTGGAAGCTCTCTGGTAGGGTTGATGTCGATCCACGTCCTTTTCTTTCCTTTCTTTGACATGTCTTCCTGGTATCCAGTGGTGGTGTCCATCATCTGAAATGACAAGAGCATAACCTCATTCTTTCTTAAGTCTAAGGCCCTTACACCATTTGTTCATAGCATTTTCCCACAATACTGAAGTATTATCTGCAAATCATTTTACCAGGAGTATAATTCTCGCTAAGAATGGTGTTCTGAAGATGTAATGCTGCTGCTGGCATTGTATGATCCAATCGTAAATCCAAAAATTTAAAGTAAATAAAACTTGGGCTAATTTTTCTTTTGGTGTCATAAATATGCCATACATCACCCCCCTTTTCTGTTTAAATAACATATTTTTTAGAGTATGACCACTGTGTTCAATAATAGCCTGGCCTTGAGAATTATATGGAATACCTGTAGAATGAGAAATACTCCAATCAGATGAAAATTTTGCTAAACCATTACTCACATATGCAGGGCTATTATCAGTTTTAATATATTTTGGTAGGCCCATGTAAGAAAAGGCTTGCAAAAAAATGTGAGATAACATGAGCAGATGTTTCTCCAGAATGAGCAGAAGCATAAATCATGCTTGAATAAGTATCCACAGAAACATGAATAATTTCCAAATGTCCAAAAGAAGGGACACGAATAACATTAGTCTGTCAAATGTCATTGGGATAAATACCTCTGGGATTAATCCCTGTAGTTGTAGGAACATGGTGAGTAAGAGTACATGTAGAGCAGGCAGAAACAATATTTTGGGCTTGTTGTCTGCATAGTTGAAATTTATTCATCAAGCCATGTGTATTTATATGTGTGATTTGATGAAATTTAAAAGGAGTAAGAAAAGCAATTAACAAAGAGTCGGTGGAATCATTGCCCTTTGTCAATGGTCTGGGCAAATTAGAATGAGATCTGATATGTGTAATGTAAAAAGGGGCAGAACAAATCCTTACTATAGTTTGTAATTGAGATAATATTGTAATAATAGATGATTTAAAAGAAGCTTTTGGTAGAGATATGGTTTCAATAATTTGTGTTATCTGTACAGCTTATTGAGAATCTGATATAATATTTAATGCTGTAGAAACTTCCTGTAATAAGGTGCCTATAACCTCTAATTCGGCTTGTTGAACAGAGGCTATACTAGATTGCCAAAACTTTGTTGTGGGTCCAGTATAACCAGCTTTGAGAGTTTTATTTGCATCAGCAAAATACATGGTGGCATTAATAAGAGGAATTGTATTAGTAGTAAGAGGAATTGTATTAGTAATAATCGGAATTATCCATTTGTGTTTAGCACCAATAGTAATCAAAGGTGACTCTGGAAAATGGTTATGAAATCACCTACAAAATCAGCAATGACAATTTGCCAATCCATACTGGTAACAAATAATCTATGGATTTGATCATTAGTGAAAGGAAGAACAGTTTCACACGGATCATAACCAGAAAGTTATATATATATCTGTATCTCATTTTTTAAACAAAAAGGAAATAAGTATTATGTATCATGTATGGATGTGAAAGCTGGACTATAAAGAAAGCTGAGCATTGAAGAATTGATGCTTTTGAACTGTGGTGTTGGAGAAGACTCTTGAGAGACCCTTGGACTGCAAGGAGATCCAACCAGTCCATCCTAAAGGAGATCAGTCCTAGGTGTTCATTGAAAGGGCTGATGTTGAATCTGAAACTCCAATACTTTGGCCACCTGATACCAAAAGCTGACTCATTTGAAAAGAACCTAATGCTGGGAAAGATTGAGGGTAGGAAGAGAAGGGAATGACAGAAGATGAGATGGTTGGATGGCATCACTGACTCAATGGACATGAGTTTTGATAGGCTCTGGGAATTGGTGATGGCTAGGGAAGCCATTTGCATGTCTTCTTTGGAGAAATGTCTGTTTAGTTCTTTGGCCCATTTTCTGATTGGGTTGTTTATTTTTCTGGAATTGAGCTACAGGAACTGCTTGTATATTTTTGAGATTAATTCTTTGTCAGTTGCTTCATTTGCTATTATTTTCTCCCATTCTGAAGGCTGCCTTTTCATATTGCTTATAGTTTCCATCGTTGTGCAAAAGCTTTTAAGTTTAATTAGGTCCCATTTGTTTATTTTTGCTTTTATTTCCATTACTCTGAGAGGTGGATCATAGAGGATCCTGCTGTGATTTATGTTAGAGAGGGTTTTGCCTATGTTTTCCTCTAGGAGTTTTATAGTTTCTGGTCTTACATTTAGATCTTTAATCCATTTTGAATTTATTTTTGTGTATGGTGTTAGAAAGTGTTCTAGTTTCATTCTTTTACAAGTGGCTGACCAGTTTACCCAGCACTACTTGTTAAAGAGATTGTCATTTTCCACTGTATATTCTTGCTTCTTTTGTCAAAGATAAAGTGTCCATAGGTGCATGTATTTATCTCTGGACATTCTATTTTGTTCCGTTTATCTATATTTTTGTCTTTGTGCCAGTCCCATACTGTCTTGATGACTGTAGCTTTGTAGTATAGCCTGAAGTCTGGCAGGTTGATTCCTCCAGGTCCATTCTTCTTTCTCATGATTGCTTTTGCTATTCGAGGTTTTTTGTATTTCCATAGAACTTCTGAAATTATTTGTCCTAGTTCTGTGAAAAATACCGTTAGTAGCTTGATAGGGATTGCACTGAATCTCTAGATTGCTTTGGGTATTATATTCATTTTCACTATATTGATTCTTCCGATCCATCAACATGGTATATTTCTCCATCTATTTGTGCCACCTTTGATTTCTTTCATCAGTCTTTTGTAGTTTTCTATATATAGGTCTTTTCTTACATAGGTTTATTCCTAAGTATTTTATTCTTTTTGTTGCAATGGTGAATGGAATTGTTTCCTTAATTTCTCTTTCTGTTTTCTCATTGTTAGTGTATAGGAATGCGAGGGATTTCTGTGTGTTAATTTTATATCCCGCAACTTTACTATATTCATTGATTAGCTCTAGTAACTTTCTGGTGGTGTCTTTAGGGTTTTCTACATAGAGAATCATGTCATCTGCAAACAGTGAGGATTTTACTTCTTCATCTCCAATTTAGATTAATTTTATTTTATTTTTTCTTCTCTGATTGCTGTGGCTAAAACTTCCAAAACTATGTTGAATAGTAGTGGTGAGAGTGGTCACCCTTGTCTTGTTCCTGACTTTAGGGGAAATGCTTTCAATTTTTCACCATTGAGGATATTGTTTGCTGTGAGTTTGTCATATATAGCTATTATTATGTTGAGGTATGTTCCTTCTAACTTTCCTCGTGGCTCAGATGGTAAAGCATCTGTCTATAATGCGGGAGACACGGGTGCAATCCCTGGGTCGGGAAGATCCCCTGGATTAGGAAATGGCAACCCACTTCATTATTCTTGCCTGGAAAATCCCATGGACAGAGGAACCTGGTAGGCTACAGTCCATGGAGTCACAAAGATTTGGACACGACTGAGCAACTTCACTTTCACTTTACATGTTCCTTCTATTCCTGCTTTCTGGAGGTTTTTTTTTTTATCATAAATGCATGTTGAATTTTGTCAAAAGCCTTCTCTGCATCTATTGACATCATATGGATTTTATTTTTTCAATTTGTTAATGTGTACCACATTGATTGGTTTGTGGATATTAAAGAATACTTGCATCACTGGGATAAAGTCCACTTGGTCATGATGTATGATCTTTTTAATATGTTGTTGGATTCTGTTTGCTAGGATTTTGTAAAGATTTTTGCATCTATGTTCATCAGTGATATTAGCCTGTCGTTTTCTTTTTGTGTGGCATCTCTGTCTGGTTTTGATATTAGGGTGATGGTGGCCTCATAGAATGAGTGTGGAAGTTTACCTTCCTCTGCAATTTTCTGTAAGAGTTTGAATAGGATAGATATTAGCTCTTCTCTAAATTTTTTGTATAATTCAGCTGTGAAGCCGTCTGGTCCTGGGCTCTTGTTTGCTGGGAGATTTCTGATTACAGTTTCGATTTCTGTGCTTCTGATGGGTCTATTAAGATTTTCTATTTCATCCTGGCTCAGTTTTGGAAAGTTATACTTTTAAAAAATTTGTCCATTTCTTCCAAGGTGTCCATTTTATTTGCATACAGTTGCTGATAGTAGTCTCTTATGATCTTATGTATTTCTGAGTTGTCTTTTGTGATTTCTGCATTTTCATATCTAATTTTGTTGATTTGATTCTTCTCCCTTTGTTTCTTGATGAGTCTGGCTAATGGTTTGTCTATTTTATTTATCTTCTTAAAGAACCAGATTTTAGCTTTGTTGATTTTTCCTATGGTCTCTTTTGTTTTGCATTTATTTATGCCCTAATTTTTATGATTTTTTTCCTTCTACTACCCTGGGGTTCTTCATTTCTTCCTTCACCAGTTGCTCTAGGTGTAGAGTTAGGTTATTTAGTTGACTTTTTTCTTGATTCTTGAGGTAAGCTTGTATTGCTATGAACCTTCCCCTTAGCACTGCTTTTACTGAGTCCCATAGGTTTCAGGTTGTTGTGTTTTCATTTTCATTCATTTCTATGCAGATTTTGATTTCTCTTTTGATTTCTTATGTGATTTGCTGGTTATTCAAAAGCGTGTTGTTTAAGCTCCATAACTTTGTATTTTTAATAGTTTTTTTCCTGTTCAGTTCAGTTCAGTTCAGTCGCTAGCCGTGTCCGACTCTTTGCAACCCCATGAATCACAGCACACCAGACCTCCCTGTCCATCACCAACTCCCGGAGTTCACTCAAACTCATGTCCATCGAGTTGGTGATGCGATCCAGCCATCTCATTCTCTGTCATCCGTCGCCTCCCACCCCCAATCCTTCCTAGCATCAGAGTCTTTTCCAGTGAGTCAACTCATCGCATGAGGTGGCCAAAGTATTGCAGTTTCAGCTTTAGCATCAGTCCCTCCAATGAACACGCAGGATTGATCTCCTTTAGAATAGACTGGTTGGATCTCCTTGCAGTCCAAGGGACTCTCAAGAGTCTCCTCCAATACCACAGTTCAAAAGCATCAATTCTTCAGTGCTCAGCTTTCTTAACAGTCCAACTCTCACATCCATACATGACCACTGGAAAAACCATAGCCTTGACTAGACAGACCTTTGTTGACAAAGTAATATCTCTGCTTTTTAGTATGCTATCTAGGTTGGTCATAACTTTCCTTCTAAGGTGTAAGCGTCTTTTAATTTGTTGGCTGCAATCAGCATCTACAGTGATTTTGGAGCCCAAAAAAATAAAGTCTGACACTGTTTCCACTGTTTCCCCATCTATTTCCCATGAAGTGATGGGACCAGATGCCATGATCTTCGTTTTCTGAATGTTGAGCTTCAAGCCAACCTTTTCACTCTCCTCTTTCACTTTCATCAAGAGGCTTTTTAGTTCCTCTTCACTTTCTGCCATAATGGTGGTGTCATCTGCATATCTGAGGTTATTGATATTTCTCCCAGCAATCTTGATTCCAGCTTGTGCTTCTTCCAGTAGGTGATATCTAATCTTAGTGCATTTTGATCAGAAAAGGTGCTTGGAATGATTTCAATTTTCTTGAATTTACCAAGGCTAGATTTATGGCCCAGGATGTGATCTATCCTGGAGAAGATTTCATGTGCACTTAAGAAAAAGGTGAAATTCCTTATTTGGGGATGAATTGATCTATAGATCTTCGTTTTCTGAATGTTGAGCTTCAAGCCAAACTTTTCACTCTCCTCTTTCATCAAGAGGCTTTTTAGTTCCTCTTCACTTTCTGCCATAAGGGTGGTGTCATCTGCATATCTGCGGTTTTGATATTTCTCCCAGCAATCTTGATTCCAGCTTGTGCTTCTTGACCAGCCCAGGGTTTCTCATGATGTACCCTGCATAGAAGTTAAATAAGCAGGGTGACAATATACAACCTTGACGTACTCCGTTTCCTATTTGGAACCAGTCTGTTGTTCCATGTACAGTTCTAACAACTGTTGCTTCCTGACCTGCATGCAGGTTTCTCAAGAGGCAGGTCAGGTGGTCTGGTATTCCCATCTCTTTCAGAATGTTCCACAGTTTATTGTGATCCACGCAGTCAAAGGCTTTGGCATACTCAATGAAGCAGTAATAGATGTTTTTCTGGAACTCTCTTGCTTTCTCCATGATCCAGCAGATGTTGGCAACTTGATCTCTGGTGCCTCTACCTTTTCTAAAACCTTCTTGAACATCTGGAAGTTCACGGTTCACACATTGCTGAAGCCGGACTTGGAGAATTTTGAGCATGATTTTACTAGTGTGTGAGATGAGTGCAATTGTGTGGTAGTTTGAGCATTCTTTGGCATTGCCTTTCTTTGGGATTGGAATGAAGACTGACCTTTTCCAATCCTGTGGCCACTGCTGAGTTTTCCACATTTGCTGGAATATTGAGTGCAGCACTTTCACAGCATCATCTTTTAAGATTTGAAATAGCTCAATTTGAATTCCATCACCTCCACTAGCTTTGCTCGTAGTGATGCTCTCTAAGGCCCACTTGACTTCACATTCCAAGATGTCTGGCTCCAGGTGAGTGATCATGCCATCATGATTATCTTCATCGTGAAGATCTTTTTTGTACAGTTCTTCTGTGTACTCTTGCCACCTCTTCTTAATATCTTCTGCTTCTGTTAGGTCCATACCATTTCTGTCCTTTATCGAGCCTATCTTTGCATGAAATGTTCCCTTGATATCTCTAATTTTCTTGAATAGATCTCTTGTTTTTCCTATTCTGTTGTTTTCCTCTATTTCTTTGCATTAATCGCTGAGGAAGGCTTTCTTATCTCTCCTTGCTATTCTTTGGAACTCTGCATTCAGATGCTTATATCTTTCCTTTTCTCCTTTGCTTTTCGCTTCTCTTCTTTTCACAGCTATTTGTAAGGCCTCCTCAGATGGCCATTTTGCTTTTTTGCATTCTTTTCCATGGGGATGGTCTTGGTCCCTGTCTCCTGTACAATGTCACAAACCTCCGTCCATAGTTCATCAGGCACTCTATCTATCAGACCTAGTCCATGGGAAATAGATGGGGAAACAGTGGAAACAGTGTCAGACTTTATTTTTTTGGGCTCCAAAATCACTGAAGATGCTGATTGCAGCCAGTAAGTTAAAAGATGCTTACTCCTTGGAAGGAAAGTTATGACCAACCTAGATAGCATATTAAAAAGCAGAGACATTACTTTTTCAACAAAGGTCCGTCTAGTCAAGGCTATGGTTTTTCCCGTGGTCATGTATGGATATGAGAGTTGGACTGTGAAGAAAGCCAATCGCCGAAGAATCGATGCTTTTGAACTGTGGTGCTGGAGAAGACTCTTGAGAGTCCCTTGGACTGCAGGGAGGTCCAACCAGTCCATTGTAAAGGAGATCAGTCCTGGGTGTTCATTGGAAGGACTGATGCTAAAGCTGAAACTGCAATACTTTGGCCACCTCATGTGACGAGTTGACTCACTGGAAAAGAGTCTGATGCTAGGAGGGATTGGGGGTGGGAGGAGACGGGGACGACAGAGAATGAGATGGTTGGATGGCATCACCGACTCGATGGACATGAGTTTGAGTGTACTCCGGGAGTTGGTGATGGACAGGGAGGCCTGGCGTGCTGTGATTCATGGGGTCACAAAGAGTCGGACACGACTGAGCGACTGAACTGAACTGAACTGAACTGACCTATAGATATCAATTAGGTCTAACGGATCCATTGTATCATTTAAAGTTTGTGTTTCCTTGCTAATTTTCTGTTTAGTTGATCTATCCATGGGTGTGAGTGGGGTATTAAAGTCTCCCACTATTATTGTGTTACTGTTAATTTCCCTTTTCATGCTTGTTGACATTTTACTTACATATTGTGGTGCTCCTATGTTGGGTGCATATATATTTATAATTGTTATATCTTCTTCTTGGAGTGATCCTTTGATCATTATGTAGTGTCCTTCTTTGTCTCTTTTTCAAGACCATTATTTCAAGTCGATTTTATCTGATATGAGTATTGTTACCCATGCTTTCTTTTAGTCTCCATTTGCATGAAATATCTTTTTCCAGCCCTGCACTTTCAGTCTGTGGTGTCCGTTAAGTTTGAGGTGTGTTTTTCTAGACATCATCTATAGGGGTCTTGTTTTTGTATCCATTCAGCCAGTGTTTGTCTTTTGGTTGGGGCATTCAACCCATTTACATTTAAAGTAATTATTAATAAGTATGATCCCATTAATACTTATCAATAATTACTTTAAATGTAAATGGGTTGAATGCCCCAACCAAAAGACAAACACTGGCTTTAAAGTAATTATTGATAAGTATGATCCCATTGGAGAAGGCAATGGCAAGCCACTCCAGTACTCTTGCCTAGAAAATCCCACGGACGGAGGAGCCTGGTAGGCTGCAGTCCATGGGGTCGCTACGAGTCAGACATGACTGAGCAACTTCACTTTCACTTTCACACATTGGAGAAGGAAATGGCAACCCACTCCAGTGTTCTTGCCTGGAGAATCCCAGGGACGGGGGAGCCTGGTGGGCTGCCGTCTATGGGGTCACACAGAGTCGGACACGACTGAAGTGACTTAGCAGCAGTAGCAGCCATAGCATGATCCCATTGCCATTTACTTTATCGTCTTGGGTTCAAGTTTATACCCCTTTTCTGTGTTTCCTGTCTAGAGAAGATCCTTTAGCATTGTTGTAGAGCTGGTTTCGTGGTGCTGGATTCTCTCAGCTTTAGCTTGTCTGTAAAGCTTTTGATTTCTCCTTCATATTTGAGTGATATCCTTGCTGGTTACAGTAATTTGGGTTGTAGGTTTTTCTCTTTCATCACTCTAAGTGTGTCCTTCCATTCCCTTCTGGCCTGAAGTGTTTTTATTGAAAGATCAACTGTTATCCTTATGGGACTCCCCTTCTCAGTTATTTGTTGTTTTTCCCTTGCTGCTTTTAATATTTGTTCTTTGTGTTTGATCTTCGTTAATTTGGTTAATATGTGTCTTGGGGTATTTCGCCTTGGGTTTATGCTGTTTGGGAATCTCTGCGTTTCTTGGACTTGGGTCGCTATTTCCTTCCCCCTTTTAGGGAAGTTTTCAAGTATTGTCTCTTCAAGTATTTTCTCATGGTCTTTCTTTTTGTCTTCTTCTTCTGGGATTCCTATGATTCGAATGTTGGGGCATTTAACATTGTCCCAGAAGTCTCTGAGGTTGTCCTCATTTCTTTTTTTTTTTTCTTTCTTGTTTTCCTCTCTGCTTCATTTATTTCCACCATTCTATCTTCCACCTCACTTATCCTATCTACTGCCTCAGTTATTCTACTGCTGTTTCCCTTCAGAGTGCTTTTGATATCAGTTATTGCATTATTCATTATTGATTGACTCTTTTTTATTTCTTCTAGGTCCTTGTTAAACATTTCTTGCATCTTCTCAATCCTTGTCTCCAGACTATCTGTAACTCCATTTTGTTTTCAAGATTTTTGACCATTTTTACTATCATTATTCTGAATTCTTTTTCAGGTACACTCTCTATCTCCTCCTCTTTTGATTGGTTTAATGGGCATTTATCATGTTTCTTTACCTGCTGAATATTTCTCTGCCTTTTCATCTTGTTTAGATTGTTGTGTTTGGGGTGGCCTTTCTGTATGCTGGAAGTTTGTGGTTCCTCTTTATTGTGGTGGTTCCTCCCTATTGCTGGGATTGGATGAGTGACTTTTCAAGGTTTCCTGGTTAGGGAAACTTTCGTCGGTGTTCTGGTGGGTGGAGCTGGATCTCTTCTCTCTGGAGTGCAATGACGTGTCCAATAGTGAATGTTGAGGTGTCTATGGGTTTGCTGTAACTTTTGGCTGCCTGTATTTCATTGCTCAGGGTTATGTTCCTGCATTGTTGGAGTTAGCGTGGTATGTCTTGTTCTGAAACTTGTTGGCCCTTGGGTGGAGCTTGGTTTCAGTGTAGGTAGGGAAGCTTTTGGATGAGCTCTTGTTGATTAATGTTCCCTGGATTCAGGAGTTTTCTGCTGTCCTCAAGTTTTGGATTTAAGCCTCTTGTGTTTGGCTTTCAGTCTTATTCTTACAGTAGCCTCAAGACTGCTTTGTCCATACTGCACCAATGATAAAACATCTAGGTTAATGGTGAAAAGATTCTCCACAGTGAAGGACACCCAGAGAGTTTCACAGAGTTACATGGAGAAGAGAAGAAACAGGAGGGAGATAGCGGTGACCAGGAGAAGAAGAGGGGGAATCAAAAGGGGTGAGAGCAGTCTAGCCAGTAATCAGTTCCCTATGCGCTCTCCACAGTCTGGAACATTCAATGAGGTTCACGTAGTTACATAGAGAAGCGAAGAGGGAAGAAGAAGATAGAGGTGACTAGGGGTGGAAGAGGGGGATTCAAACGAGAGAGATAGATCTAGCCCATAATTCTCTAAGTGTTATCCACAGCCCAGAACACCTAAAGTGATTCACAGATTTGGGTAGAGAAGAGAAGGGGGACGGAGGAGATAGAGCTGACCTGCAGGAGAAAAAGGATTGTCAAAAGGGGAGAGAGCAATTAAGAGAACAAACACACTCCTAAGTACAAATGGATGCTGAAGATTGGATTCTTAAAGGTAAAAAATTCATAACAAATACCAAAAAGCAAAGATTAAAAATCTAGAGTAAAGGTTAGACTCTCAAAAATACAATATCAAAAAAACAAAAAACAAGATCACAAAACTTGTTTTAAAAATATATATGAAATTTGCTTTAATTAAGGGAGTAATAAAGAACTTAAAAAACAATTTTTAAATGATAATAGTAAAATATATCTAGGAATTTCCCTGGAGCTGTTGAGGGAAGTGTGGGATCAGTTCTGTTTCAGATAGTTCCTTCTTCCAGCTTATACTTCTTCTCAAGGTCTACAGGCCCCTTCCAACGTAGTCAGTGTTAACTACAGGGTTTTAATCTGTTGCACCTGTCACTTCCAAAACGGTTCCCTCTTCTTTGATTATTTTGGCTTCCTTTCTTTGCAAGTCTCTCCAGTGTCTAATTTCTGCCCTCACACAGGGGACGAAGGTGGTCCCTTATTTAGGCTCACTTGTTCAGTTGTGCTGTGGGGAGGGAGGAAAACTGCAAACAAATATCTCTGGCATGTGTGGGGAGTGCTTGCAGTGTCTGGGCCAAACTGGGTTTGCCCCTGCTCATCGCATGTGTGCTTCTTTGTCTACACTGCTCAGGCTCCAGGTTGCTCTGCAGGATAACTGTCCTAAGCAGGCCCTGGGTTTCTTGCACTTCCCAGGTCTAAACCGCTCAGGTTCAGTTTCTTGGGTACCCCACAAAGGCACAGACTCAGCTGGGCCTGCGTTTTGTGCACTTCCCAGGTCTGAGCAGCTCAGGCAACCAGGTGCTTGGCGAGCACACCCTCCCCAGGTAGGCGGTACGTCTTATCACCTCCCAGGTCCCAGTATCTTGCTTTCCTGGGTGTGCAGTTGGAGCGCTGTCTAGGTGTGCCATGTGTCTCCTCTGGGGAGCTGATCTCTGTCTGTGAATCTCCTGGTGGATGTCAACCATCCAGGATCCCAGGAAGACTTGGTTAGCAACTGGGAGCCTGCTCACAGTTTGGTGGAGGACGTCTCTGGGGCTGAGATTGCCCCTCGCCTTCCAGCTCTGGCTGTCACCCGCCTGCCTCTTGGCCTCCAGTGGGGGGATGGGTTGGTCTGCAGCCGACTAGCTCTCCCCTGGTATTTGCTCAGTCCTTTGTTCTGTGAGTGGGCCAGGTTGTGCCTTATAGCTTTTTGTGGGAAAGTTCTCTCTCTCTCCCTCTCTCTCTTTTTTCCCCCCTCTCTGGCTATCCCACAGTCTGGGTTGCTATCTCACGTTAGCTTCCCCAGATTGTCATCAGGGCATTCAGTCCCAGTCCTTACCCTAAGCACGCGGCCCACCCCTTCCTGTTCAGCCCCTGCTCACTGCTGGCGGACGTGAGCATCTGGGTAATTTCTCCACTGGGAGTTGTGGTTAGACACATTATCTGTGGGGGTTTTGTGGGTTTTTTATGTTATGTTGCCTGGTTTTGTTGCCCTCTGAGATTCCAAAACTCCCCACAGACCGCCGGTAAGAGGGTTTCCTGGTGTTTGGAAACTTCTCCTTCACGACTCCCTCCCCAGGGCTAGTCTCCATCCCTAACTCTTTTGTCTCTCTTTTTATCTTTTATATTTTGTCCTACCTCCTTTCTAAGAGAAGGGGCTGCCTTTCTGGGTGCTTGGTGTCCTCCCCCAGTGTTCAGAAGTTGTTTTGTGGAATTTTCTCAGCATTCAAATGATCTTTCAATGAATTTGCGGGGGAGAAAGTTGTCTCATGTCCTTTTCCTCCACCATCTTAGGACCACCCCTTATAGCACTAATTTTTCTTAAATCAGTTAACATTTCTCTTTTTCCAAGATTTCTTCTTGATAACAAAGACAAGAGAATTAAAGGACTAGTGGTTAAGGCAATATGATTAAGAGATAATTGTTCCTCTACTAACTGTTCAAGAGCCTGTAACTTTTCGTGTGATAGGGGGCACTGCTCTGTCCAAATAGGCTCATCAGATTTCCATGTCAATTTAAGTGCTGTTTTTTCTTGTTCAGCAGTGGCCCCCACTAAAATGCCTGTGTATTTTGAACAGGATTATATCCCATGTTTGCCATAATTTGTTTAGCTTGAGGAGATATAGTAGGAATTGTTACATAAGCACCCCATTGCACCAAAAAATCTTGTCTCCATAAATTAATAGGGATATCTCCAATTAAAGGTTGTAAAGTTGCAGGTTGTTGTTTGAGACCTGAACAGGTAAAAATATTAGTAACCTTTTGAATATTTTGCATAGTTCCAATTCCAGTTAACATAATAGGAACATCTGTTAAAGCCCAAGAAATTGGCCAATGCTTTTTAGATATTGTACTTCCCTGGTGGCTCAGACAGTAAAGTGTCTGCCTGCAATGTGGAGACCCGGGTTCAATCCCTGGGTTGGGAAGATCTGTAGAAGGAAATGGTAACCCCACTCCATTATTCTTTCTGGAAAATCCCATGAATGGAGGAGCCTGGTAGGCTACTACCAGGGGTTCACAAAGAGTCGGACATTACTGAGCGACTTCACTCACTTTTAGATATCAGCTCCAGTATCTACAAGTCCTGAAAATTGCTTATTATTAATATATACAGATAACGTGAGTCTAGAATCAGGTACAAAAGGTTGCCAATATACCTTTTTTCCTGTACTTCCAAATTCTCCAGTTCTTTTAATATGAGATTTACTAGTAGTGATATAAGGTAATAAAAACAATTGAGCTATATGATCTCCTTTTATTATTTGATAAAGGTACTCTGTTTTTATCATGATAGAAATCTCGCCCTCATAATTTTCATCTATAATCCCCATTAAGACTTGAACTTCCTTACTTGTTAAACTATTGCATCCTAATAAAATCCCCACATTTCCTTTAGGTATTGGACCTCTAATTGCAGTAGGGATTTTATAAATTTTCATAGCTGGCACAAGAAGTAAATTATCAATGGTAGGGATATCTAGTGCTGTGCTCCTGAAGGTTGTAGGAAGGATGTCGGTAACCCAGGTGTATGATTTGGAAGGGCGGGATGAGGTTGCTGCTCACTGGCTGGGTACATAAAAGGAACAGAGTTCCAGGTTTGTTGAAAGCTCATATTGTTTGATGGGCCATGAGCAGGGCCCTTCTTCCAGTTTCCTAACAAAGGGGATCCACTGTTATGAAATTTAGATCTACACTGATTAGCCCAATGATTGCCTTTATTACAGCAAGGGCATAATCGAGGTGTTTTTTCATTTGTGAGAGTAGGCTTATTAGGTGTATTTTTATTACTCTTGCAATTTTTCTGCACATGTCCTTTCTTTCCACAACTAAAACATTTAACCTCCTGATTCGCTTGTTGTTTCAAGCCTGTAATGGCTTGAGCCAATAATTGCATCTTATAGAGTTCTGTTCCAATATCATGATAAGCCTTAATATAATCCTCTAGAGGCTTTCCCTTTGCTTTGAGAGACTGTAAAACCTTTTGACATTCTGAATTTGCATTATCATAGGCAAGCATTGGTAATAACATACCCCTTAATTCAATTTGAGCAACAGTTCTCACTAGATTTTGTTTTAATTGGGTGATAAAATCCATATAAGGTTCTCCATTAGATTATTTTATATTAACAAAAGAAGGATGAGACTGTCCGGGGGGCTAATCTTTTCCCATGCCCTAAGACAAGTAAATCTAATTTGACTTATAAGTTGATCATCGAATTCTATTCATCTCTGAATCCCTTGATATGCCCCTGACTCCATTAATTGTTCCACAGTAATATTAAGAGGAGGATTAACAGCAGCATTTCTTTGAGCCTGTTGAGAGGCTTCATCCTGCCACCATGTTCAGAACTGTAAAAATTCTGAAGTGGATAAGCAAGTTCTAGCAATCATTTCCCAATCATATGGAATGAGTCGTTCAGACTGAGCCAACCCCTGAATAAGACCTGTGATATAAGGAGATGTAGTTCCATATTGCATGCATGCCTGTTTAATCTCCTTAATAGTTTTAAAAGAGAGAGGAATATGTTCAAATTGTACTCCACCTTGTGGAAGTTGAGCATTAGGTGGCACCTCAGTCATGGTAACAGGCAAAACCAAAGCATCGAGGTTGTCTTCCCACCTCGCTGTTTGTACAGCTTGCTGAAAAGATGAAAGAGCAGGTGCAGCCATCTTTGGTCTTGTGACCACACCTCTAAATACCCCATCATCCCATGGTGTATTGGGATCTACTGGAGGGGGTTCCTGAACTATAGGGGGCTCCGGCCAAGGAGCCAAAGGCTGTGAGACTGGTGATAAAGGGAAAGCTTCAGGATGTTGTCCAGTACCATAGTAAACATGGGATTTAGGACTCAAAAATCGAGCCTTTCTTTTCCCTTCCAAAGGATTATATTTCCCTTTATCCAGGTTTTCACAAATATGAGATGGCTGGACAGGTGACCCTGAGATGCAGGAGGAGCAGGAGCATCAAATTCTGAATCAGAAGAGTCAGCCATTCAGATTGTAAAGGAACCAAAGTAGTATAAATAAGATTACAAAGAGACCACACACTTATAGGAATGGGTTCCCCAGACTGATAGGCTCTATGCAAACAATGCACTCATTAAAACGCAAAGTCCCTTTTTCAGGGTCCAACCAGTAACAGTGCTTATGAATTGCCTGAAATAATTCCAGAAAATTCTTTCACTCCAGAACTGCATAGTGAGGTTTTTAGAAGCACAATATAGTCAGCATGCTTAGAAGGAGATTGCCCCATTGTGCCTCTGATTGACAGATTCATGGGGGTGTACCCACTAAGTACTTTCACTGTCCTCCGATCTCTCAGTTAGAATTCCCCGTGTCTTTTGACACTGTCAAAAAAGCCTCAAAAGCTACTTGCTCCATCAGGTCCCTGTTCAGGTGCCAAATGCCGGGACCAGCTCAACAATGAACTGACCTGAGGGAGCGTTGCTGCAGATAAATAAGGAAAAATAGACTCAGACATAAAGTAGGGATCAGGGAGCTGATGCCATTCACAGGCAAAAAGCCCAGATCCTAATTCTTGCATGTTTTGTTGTTGTTGTTGTTGTTGTTGTTGTTAACATCTACTTCCTTGTACTTCCTTGTGCTCTAAAGATATCTGTTCTTTACAATCTCAGATCGGGGATAAAGATCTACAATACAGAGTCGTCAATGTCAAACCTTCAGGCCTTTCATGACTTTGTTTAGCCCTTTGTCTAGTGATGCCCTTTCTCAGCAACTCCCTCAAGGCTCTGGTTATGGGAACAGTCACTAATGGTTTTCCATCAGTCACATCAGTACTTCAACATCTTGTTTTCAAGATGTCTTTCCACGACGTACTTTTTACTGCCCCCGGCCCTTCGCCTGGGGATGATGAGAAAGTCATTCTTAGTTTTCAAAGAAGCCCTGTTAATTATACTATAGGCCTGTTCATAGCATATTCCCTACAACTTGACTTTCAAAACCCTCTATGTTTGAGAGAGTTGTGTTTTAATATCAGTTCTGACATTAGTTAACCTTGGGTATATCACTTCCCCTCTCTGGGTCTCAATTTTTTCATTTGTAAAACAAGGGATTGGTACTTTCCTACTTAATGTTTCCATTCTAGATTTGGGGTGATTCTAGGCTTCTTTCTACCTTTATATTTTAGCTAGTGGTATATTTTAGTCTTATTTCATGAAAGTTGATTTAGGAGGCCATTTAAATTAAACAAATGTATGAACAATTATTTTCAAGGCAAAAATATACCAGTGACGTCCCTTTCATCTTTTAGACAGAGTTTCATTTACCTGTGTTACAGACTGTAGGGACAGATTTCTGCTGACTGTTGTATAGCTTGTTTTTCTGCACTCTACTTTGGTGTCCTTATATCTTCCCTTGCACAAGTGATCCCTTTGTACAATAGATGTGAAATTCAATTTTAGGATAAATATAACAAATATGGAAAAATACCAAAGAGAAAATTAAATTTTCTGTTAGTTAAATGAATTTTATATAGCAACTCTGGGTGTAGTCATTAAACCTGAACCCACATTACAGGACTGCTGATGTTTTAAAGAGAAGCCAGTACTATCACTTATGAGTCTAAATTAGGTGAAAGCAGTGATCTTTTTAAAGAAAATTTAAATGTCAACACTAAAACAAAATCTTTTTTAGTCTAAAGCAGTGAATGACCTTAGAGTATGGCTAAATAAGTGAGAAAATAATCTATTTTCTGACTCAAAGAGTCTCCTTATTGTAGATTTTGTTGGATACCAGAGCATATTTCTACCTTCTTTCTTCCAGAACAATTATTTCGAATCAATATATCTTGATGCTGTTGGCCGGGTAGCAGATATGAAACTTATACTGATTTGTTGAATGTGAACTTTGACAATCCAGGTTCGACGCATAAATTTTACTCTGTTCAAAAAAAAAAAAAATCTCTATAAAACCTATTTGGGAATGACATTTTTATGAAAATCTCATCTTGTATGAAATGTACCACATTTTGCTATCTGTAATACTACTGCTATTCACTACTTTTTCTCTGATGTTTGTTCATTCATATTATTAGGGAGTTATATTGTATTTGGATTGAATCAAACTGAGATGGGAAAATGCTTCCATCCAATAATATATTCATTCAAAAGGAAAAGATTTGAAAAATCCTATGGGATTAATGTGGCACTGTCAGGATGATGCTGAAACTGAAGTCTTTATAATGTTATGTGTAAGTTGAACTAATGGAGAAGGATTTGATTTTAGGGAAAGAGGACTCCAGGCATTTGTGGGGCATTTTATATATTTCACTCATAACTTTAAAAGGATTGTGTGACTTGCAGGGTAGTTTGATTCAAAGTTCAAATGGCTTAAGTTCTTTTGGGCAAATAAAGTCACAGACAAAATTTAAAACAATACTATAGTTTTCCTGTATAGCACTGTGTTTCAGAAAAACCCTGATAACAGTCACATACCAAATCTTAGACTGACCGAATCAAGGGGACAGGGCAAAATTGGTGCTTGAATACTGGGTTAAAGGTTGCTATTGCACTAATTGAATGCTAACCTTGACTTTGTGCAATTAATTACAAATAGAGTTGAAAAGAAAATGCTATTTTAGTAGGATTGCCACATTCAAATGAATGGTCACTAGCCTCAGTGCTGCTGTTTAAATTCTCTGGATAGCTGAGCTTATGAAGGAGGAAGTGTAGTATAGTGGCAAGGATCTCAGCCTTAGAAGCTGTCCCAGCTTGTTAACATATTAATTTTCTGCCCTCAAGTAAGTCATATAATCTTCTTGAGCCTGTTTTCTTCTTCTTTTTTTTTTTTTTTTTTTGTTTGCTATGCTGTCCATAGCCTGTGGGATTTTAGTTCTCCAACCAGGGATTGAATCCAGGCCCTTAGCAGTGAGAGCATAGAGTCCTAACCACTGGACCACTAGGAAACCTCTGTTTTCTTCTTTAAAAATGAGGATAATCTCTACTGACCTCTAAGGGTGAAGGTATGGTACCTAGCATATATCAGAGACTTAATAAATGTTTGTTTGTGTGTTATCTTATTTACTGAGAGTTTCATATGTGCCAAGTACTGTGCCAAGAGCTTTTATGTGGAAATACTCTGTAAACTTTAAAGTATTACTCAATTTAAAGGTGTTATTTATTTATCTTACATTTAAAAAATTTTTCACTGTGCTACATAGATTGCTAGATCTCAGTTCCCCAACTAGGGATGAACCCAGATCATGGCAGTGAAAGCCCAGAATCTTAAGCAGTAGGCCACCAGGGAACTCCCTTAAAGGTGTTATTGTTAATCCACATGGTTTACCCATTCAGTCATCCGTGTCATGAAACATTAAATAAATATTTCTCAACTGTAGCTATAGGCCTACATGAACCTTGAGAAGTTGTCTCTTTTTTTCTAATCCTTATGTGATTCTAAGATAGAACTTGACATAACTTTTGGTCATTCTGAGGACAGGAAAAGTTTAAAGTCGCTGCAAGTTGTGTTTGAGTGCCACAAGGCAGAGCACACCTTAATGTGAAAGCACTTACTTCATTGTAAAAGATACCTGCTCTTCATTTTCTCCTCTCTGGAAGTTTTGCTTTTCTATATGGGAAGTCACTCATTTCATTGGGGCCCTGTAGACTGGATACTGGTTGTTTCAGAGCTGATGAGGGAGAAGGGTTGGAGATTCAGACAATCTTCTGTGGTGTCCTGTAAGATGTTCTGATAGTGCACTCCCTTTTACAGTTGACCCTTGAGCAACACGGGTTTGAACTTTGCGAGTCTATTTTGTTGACTGGAAAAAAAAAGCACAACTTAAAAGTTGAGAATTATATTTAATTTGTCAGACTTTCTGAGAATTTAAGTCCTGAAGACAGCCTCTCAGATAGCTCTGTGGGACTGCTCCAAAGAGGTAAGGGAGGAGCCAGGATATATCGAAAAACCAGATAACTGTTAGTCTGAGAGAACTGCACATCTCAAGTTAATGAATTTTAGTGCTTTTCTATGTGTGCATGCATGCTCTGTTGCTTCAGTTGTGTCTGACTCTGTGTGACCCCATGAACTGTAGCCCACGAGGCTCCTCTGTCCATGGGATTCTCCAGGCAAGAGCACTGGAGTGGGTTGCCATTACTTTCTTCAGGGGATCTTCCCAACCCAGGGATCAAAACTGTGTGTCTCTGCATTGGCAGGCTGGTTCTTTTCTAGCGCCACCTGGGAAGCCCATTTCTGTGTGTGCAAAGATGCAAGAGTCAGGATTCATTGAAATCATTTCTTTGATATGCACCTTAACTATCTAGGGCCAGTATCCTGTGCTTTTTCTATCCTGGTTTCCCTCAGGGTATACGAGTGGGGGCTACAGTAGCTGATGGCTTGGTGACAGCAACATCCTTTGATTACTGATATGGCTAGCAACATTCTTTGTTCACACCTTATACCCGGATTTATTTTAATAGTTCCCTGTTGGCTCAGATGGTAAAACATCTGCCTGCAATGCAGGAGACCTGGGTTCAATCCCTGAGTTGGGAAGATCTCCTGGAGAAGGAAATGGCAACCCACTCCAGTATTCTTGCCTGAAAAATCCCATGGATGGAGGAGCCTGATAGGCTACAATTCATGGGGTCGCAAAGAGTCAGATGCGACTGAGCGACTTCACTATAGTCTACACCATCTCTGGTTGATTGAATCCACAGGTCCAGAACTGCAGATACAAAGGAACCATGGATACTGAGGAACCATGTACAGGGAGGGATGGCTATAAATTATATGCAGATTTCCAACGCAGGGAGGGTCAGCACTCCAACCCTTATGTTGTTAAAGGGTCAACTGTATTGTAATGAGAAAAAAAAGTCTACAGAAATTCATACAGATTTTAAATGCAAATTACAGGAGAAACAACAGAGGAAAATTAAAGAAAGGGGATACATAAGAAATACAAGGAACAAAATTAACGACTATGTCTGCAGGAGATGTTACAGCCAATGGCTGCTGAGAGGCATAAAGAACAAACACTTAAAATAGGATCGTCAAGAAATGATACTCAATTGATTATTGGGCTTTACCTTGATTTTTGCTTTTGGAGATGTCAATCATTTCAAAGAAAATTAAAATCAAATTTTTGGAGACCTAAGGCAGGACTAATACTAAGCAGAATGATAAAGGAGTGGTTAATCTTTGGTTAATCAGCTATTAAAGGAGTGGTTAATCAACTGTTTCCTCTATGCACCCTTCTCGGCTCCCCCTCTTTCTGCTTGTTTCCCTGTTGTTTTTTAGTTGTTAAGTCATATCTGACTCTTTTAGACCTCATAGACTGTTGCCTACCAGGGATTTCCCAGGCAAGATTACTGGAGTGGATTGCCATTTCCTTCTCCAGGGGATCATCCCTATCCAGGGTTCAAACCTGCATCTCCTGCATTGACAGGCAGATTCTTTACCACTGAGCCACCTGGGAAACCCTTGTTTCTCTAAGTCCTTCCAAATGCCTAGTTTGTGCTTATTTCTGAAGATACCTTGACCTAAGTAAGCTTTCATCTACTGATAGAACATCCAACCCTTAGAGCTTTCCATCCCAGAATGTTAGGAGAGATATTTTAGAGTAGGTTGTACCTGTCTCTCATCCTTCAAATAACACCATGTAAATGCTCTTCACACGAGTGCATAAGAACATGCCTGACTGATCTTGGCGAGGCAGCAGTGAGTGGTGGCATGAAGCGAGATCTTAATTCCCTGCCCAGGAATTGAACTTGGGTAGCCTGGATGACAATGGCACCCCAATCCAGTAGTCTTGCCTGGAAAATCCTATGGATGGAGGAGCCTGGTGGGCTGCAGTTCATGGGGTTGCTAAGAGTCGGACACGACTGAGTGACTTCACTTTCAGTTTTCAGTGTCATGCATTGGAGAAGGAAATGGCAACCCACTCCAGTGTTCTTGCCTGGAGAATCCCAGGGATGGGGGAGCCTGGTGGGCTGCCGTCTCTGGGGTCGCACAGTCGGACACGACTGAAGCGACTTAGCAGCAGCAGCAGCAGCCTGGATAAAAAGCAGGAATCCTAGCCACCAGGCCAGCAAGGGCTAGAGGCTAGACGCTATTTTCCCCTGGCTCTCCCCAGTGAAAAATGCATTTCTCACAGAAGTAAAAATTGTAAATACAGGTACAAAGTTTGTTATTAGAGGCATAGCACAACAAGTGGGAGAACACACAGAGAAGCAGTTTGTTTAATTAAGATAAAAGCAAGGGAGAGGTGCATACCTGGGGAGAAAGAGTGTGGGTGTCCCCCTAGTGAGGAGGAGCACACTGAAGATGTGGTTAAGTCACTTTTATAGGACAGTTCTTCCAGTCTTTGTCTTCCTTCTGGCCAATTGTCTTGCTTTGCCCCCCTTGCTAATTTGTTTCAGGATCTTTTCCCTAGGTGTGCAAACACCTTTCAGCCAAGATGGGTCTTGATATAAAGGCATCTGGGAGAATCAAGGCTCATTAGGGTCTGGCATTGTCCTCTGACTTTTGACCCCCCAAGGAGCCTTTCTGTACATGTGCAATTTTTCCCTCACCCAAGGAAGAAAAATACATGGCCTCTTGATCCTTTACTCACAGTTTAGCCCTTCTCTGTTCCTACCATGCCTAATATCTTAAGGTATCAACAGGAGACAAAGTCTGGCTAATTTACCCTGTATCTGTTGTTACTTGCATTTTGGATGGCAAACAGGAGGCTGATTGTAAATGCTTAACCTGGAGCCCACCTATCTCCTGACTCAGGAAATGCAAACAGGTTAGTGGTAAATGTCCAGCCTGAAGCCCACTTTTTTCCTGCCACAAGATATGTAAGCAGGTGGCCAGTTGTAAATGCTTAGCCTAGGGCCCATTTGTCTTCTACATCATGACTGCAAAGTAAAGTTTGAATGCCTTCTACTACTACACTAATCTTGGTTCCTGACTTTGGTATCTCCAATCAATGTCCATTGCCCTTGTTTTCTCTCTTACTTTTCTTTCTTTTTTTTTAATTCCCATTTTATTTATGTATTTTTTATTTTTTTTAATTTTTATTGGAGGCTAATTATTTTACAGTATTGTATTGGTTGGTTTTGCCATACATTGACATGAATCTGCCCCTGGTGTACATGAGTTCCCCTTCCTGAACCCCCCTCCCACTTCCCTCCTCCCCTTATCCTCCCTCTGGGTCATCCCCGCACACTAGCCCCGAGCATCCTGTAATATGCATCGACCCTGAACTGGCAATTTGTTTCACATATGATAATATACATGTTTCAATGCCATTCTCCCAAATCATCCCACCCTCTCCCTCTCCCACAGAGTCCCAAAGACTGTTCTATACATCTGTGTCTCTTTGCTGTCTCGTATACAGGGTTATCATTTCCATCTTTGTAAAATCCATATATATGCGTTAGTGTACTGTATTGGAGTTTTTCTTTCTGGCTTACTTCACTCTGTATAATAGGCTCTAGTTTCATCCACCTCATTAGAACTGATTCAAATGCATTCTTTTTAATGGCAGAGTAATACTCCATTGTGTATATGTACCAAAGCTTTCTTATCCATTCATCTGCAGATGGACATCTAGGTTGCTTCCATGTCCTGGCTATTATAAACAGTGCTGCAATGAACACTGGAGTACACGTGTCTCTTTCAATTCTGGTTTCCTCGGTGTGTATGCCCAGGAGTGCGATTGCTGGATCATATGGCAGTTCTATTTCCAGTTCCTTCAGCTCAACTCCAGAAAAATAAATGACCTAATCAAAAAATGGGCCAAAGAACTAAACAGACATTTCTCCAAAGAAGACATAGAGATGGCTAACAAACACATGAAAAAATGCTCACCATCCCTCATAATCAGAGAAATGCAAATCAAAACCACAATGAGATACCATTTCACACCAGTCAGAATGGCTGCTGTACAAAAGTCTACATGCAATAAATGCTGGAGAGGGTATGGAAAGAAGGGAACCCTCTTACACTGTTGGTGGGAATGCAAACTAGTACAGCCACTATGGAGAACAGTGTGGAGATTCCTTAAAAAACTGGAAATAGAACTGCCATATGATCCAGCAATCTCTCTTACTTTTCAAGAAAATAAATGTAACTAATTATTTAGCTCTTACATATAGTCTTACATAAGTGTCATCTTACATATAGGGATGATGCTATTGCTGTATGTTTCCCCGAAACTAAAATAACTTAGTAAAATCCTTTATTACTAAAGGATTTTAAATGATTTCCCCCTTAACCTACTTTATGCTGATAATATTTTTTTTTTGCATAAATGAAGTTACTATAAATCTGTTTAACAGGAACTTTTCTCTTTTCCAGGAAACAAATTCTAAAATATCTTCATTCTTTGATGTTTGTCATGGTTTTATATGTGCATTATTATTACAGTGTTATTTTTCAGGGCTACCCTTTTTAAAAAATATTCTGAAATATAATGAGGTAAGAATATAGATTATGCTCTTGAGACACATTGCTATAGTTCAGCTTTTTCCACTGTCTTTACTTTTTTCTGTATTTTCTAATACAGATGACAATATAATCCTTAGAAAGATAGGACATAAAATCACTGAAGAAAAAAAGAATGGGACACAGAAAGAGAAAAAAAAATAGCTCATTTTCAAGAGAGCAATCAAATGCTCATAATTATCACCAGCAGAGAGGTAAATTATACAAAAAAATCATACATGGTAAAAAGAGTCTGAACTATTTCTGAGTAACTGGATAAGCAAATTCACAAACTTGGAATGTGTTTTAAAATTGCATTATGTTGCTAGTCTAATCTTTCTTGGAAATGCATGCCTACAGGATGGTATAACTTCATGCCATGACAAATGAAAAAAAAATTATATGAATTACTTCCTTAAGGGAGAGTAGGATAAAAATGACAAATGTTTTGTACTTGTTCACAAGCCTGTCTGGATGGTCCAATTTTACTTTAAGGAGTCTATGGTTTTTCCTGTGGTCATGTATGGATGTGAGAGTTGGACTGTGAAGAAAGCTGATAGCCGAAGAATTGATGCTTTTGAACTGTGTTGCTGGAGAAGACTCTTGAGAGTCCCTTGGACTGCAAGGAAATCCAATCAGTCCATTCTAAAGGAGATTAATCCTGGGTGTTCATTGCAAGGACTGATGCTAAAGCTGAAACTGCAATACTTTGGCCACCTCATGCGACGAGTTGACTCGCTGGAAAAGACTCTGATGCTGGGAGGGATTGGGGGCGGGAGGAGAAGGGGTCGACAGAGAATGAGATGGCTGGGTGGTATCACCGACTCTGTGGACATGAGTTTGAGTGAACTCTGGGAGTTGGTGATGGACAGGGAGGCCTGGCGTGCTGTGATTCATGGGGTCGCAAAGAGTCGGACATGACTGAGCGATTGAACTGAACTGAACTGAAGAGCATAGTTAACAACCTGAGCATCATGGTATCTACATTTTGAAAAAATTAACGCTGTAGGCAAAGAGAGCACAGAACAGACAGCCTTTTGTATCCATAATTACATTGGTCAGTGCAATGCAAACATTTTTATATGAACGTGTTAAGCATTGCCATAGTAGAGAAGTTTTTGCAACCATTAAGGATCTCCATAGTCTAGTGCACAGGTTGGAACCATCTTGACATTGTGCATACTCTGAGCCCCTTCCAGCTGCCTACCCAGCTTCATTATAGTTCTTGTTTAAATCCTTCAGTGGCTTAGCAGGTTCTGACAAAAGGAGGGATGGTGCTTATTATAGGGGCAAAGCTGCTTAGAGTGGTGGGAGGACAACAATCTCATGTTTCCAACTAAACATAAAATAGATTTTTGTGAGCCTTTTGGAGATCTATATTCTTTGATTATTCCTTAAGCTGTCTTTACACCCAAGTCAAAGCAATGATTGAGGCAAATATTCACAGGATTTCTATAAAACATACAGCTTCGTTCCATCTTTTTTTCTATTCAGTTCAGTCGCTCAGTCGTGTCTGACTCTTTGCGACCCCATGAATCACAGCACGCCAGGCCTCCCTGTCCATCACCAACTCCCGGAGTTCACTCAAACTCATGTCCACAGAGTCAGTGATGCCATCCAGCCATCTCATTCTCTGTCGTCCCCTTCTCCTCCTGCCCCCAATTCCTCCCAGCATCAGAGTCTTTTCCAGTGAGTCAACTCTTCGCATGAAATGGCCAGCGTATTGGAGTTTCAGCTTTAGAAAATCCTTTTTTTAAAAAAAAAATTATTGATTGATTTTTGGCTGTTCTGGGTCTTTGTTGCTGTGCTTGAGCTTTGTCTAGTTGTGGCAAATGAGGGCAACTCTCTAGTTGTGATGCCTGGGCATCTCATTGCTGTAGCTTCTCTTTGTTGTGGAGTGTGGGCTCTAGGACACACAGGTTTTAGTAGTTGCCTCATGTGGCTCAGTAGTTATGGCACACAGGCTTAGTTGTCTGGCAGGGCAGCATGTGGAATCTTCCCAAACCAGGGATTGAACCCATATCCCCTGTATTGGCAGCAGATTCTTAACCATTGGACCACCAGAGAAATCTTCTGTTAAAGTATTCTTTCAATTAATTTCAAATAACATGTCCCAACTTTGGTGGCATATGAAACCAAATTTGAGATACTGTATACAGAGAAGACTGCTGTGTTAAGATACACATAGAAACAGTATGGTAAAGACTGTTCTAGAGTTCAGTGAGACTCTCAGATGATATCAGACTAATGAAATATCAAAAGCTTTGCATATATGGGTGTATAGCTTTAAGACAATGAGATCACAGGTAATACTTTCTGAAAGATATGTTGAATTTACTGACCGAAAATACAGAAAGTAATTTTTTTTTGAAGGACATTCAGGGAACAACGTTGAAGAAAGAAACGACAAAAAACCAAACAACGTTGAGAAAAGAAATGATGAAAAACCAAACCAAGAACCTTTTGGATTGAAGTTTGGACAAAGCCTTTTAAACAAGCAACCTTTAATGAAGCAGGTAAATAAATATTAAGAATTAACCAATATAAATTTAATATATTCCTTAATATTAAGAATTATTTTAAATTCTACTAAGAGTGGGGATTGTTTCTTCATATTCCCCCATGCTGCCTTGAACATAGTTTAAATTCAATGTTTGCTAATTTATTTTTCCTCTGTAGCTATTTCATTTCATTAAAAAATATTTTGCTATTTTCAATCACTGCTAGAAATTTTGAATTTATAAAATGCCAAAATTGATAATTGGTTTCATTATTTGTCTTGTATAATCATTCTCATTTTTATCCTCATATAATAAGAGTCTTTGATCTTAAGTTTTAGTATAAAAATTTTTAGTAGATGTGTAAATGAATTGTAAAACTAGAAGTCAGGTGACATAGTGCATGACATAAACTCTGGAACCAACAGATAGGACTTACTGTAGCTGTACATCTTATGGTAGCAAATTCATCACCTCTAAACTTGTATAGATGAACCAGTCACTGGACAGAAATTTGTGAAGTGTTCATGTCCAGATTTCATAAGTTAACACTGATGCTATGGTTTCAGCTTGGCCAATAAAGTGTTATGTGGTCATTTAGTTAAAAATGGTGGCCCTGGGAGCTTAAACCATTTTTGGTAAATTATATAAATGCAAATTTGGGGGGAGGAGAACATGTTGCATTTTCAAATATTTAGAGGATTGATTTAGCAAGTATTAAATATCTTTAAAATGTATTTATTTTTAATTGAAGGATAATTGCTTTACAATATTATGTTGATTTCTGCCATACATCAACATGAATCAGCCATAGGTATACATATGTCCTCTCCCTCTTGAACCTCCTTCTTACCTTCCACCGCTCTAAATTGTCACAGAGCACTAGTTTCAGCTCCCTGAGTCATAGAGCAAATTCCCACAGGCTATTTTACATTTGGTAGTGTATATGTTTCCATGCTACTCTCTCCATGCATCCTACCCTCTCCATCACCCGGTGTCCACAAGTCTGTTCTGTATGTCTACATCTCCTTTGCTGCCCTGCAAATAGGTTCATCAGTATCATCTTTCTAGATTCCATATATATGTGTTAATATACAATATTTATTTTTCTTTTTCTGACTTACTTCACTCTGTATAATAGGCTCTAGTTCATCCACCTCATTAGAATGGACTCAAATTTGTTCTTTTTTATGGATGAGTAATATTCCATTGTATATATGTACCACAGCTTCTTTATCCATTCATCTGTCGATGGACAGCTAAGTTGCTTCCATGCCCTGAAATTGAAAGTGAAAGTTGCTCAGTTGTGTACGACTCTTTGCAACCCCATGGGCTGTAAAGTCCATGGAATTCTCTAAGCCAGAATACTGGAAAGGGTAGCCAGTCTTTCCCTTCTCCAGGGGATCTTCCCAACCCAGGGATTGAACCTAGGTCTTCCTCATTGCAGGCAGATTCTTTACCAGCTGAACCACAAGGGAAATCTCCATGCCCTAGCTATTGTAAATAGTGCTTCAATGAACATTGGGGTACATGTGTCTTTTTCAGTTATGGTTTTCACTTCACACTGGTGAATGACAATCACCAAAAAATCTACAAACAGTAAATACTGGAGAGGATGTGGAGAAAAGGGAACCCTCTTGCACTGTTTGTGTGAATATAAATTGATACAACTACTATGGAGAAGAGTATGAAAGTGAAAGTGAAAGTTGCTCAGTCATGTCTGACTCTTAGTGACCCTCTGAACTTAGTGACGCCGTCCATGGAATTCTCCAAGCCAGAATACTGGAGTAGGTAGCCTTTCCCTTCTCCAGGGGATCCTCCCAACCCAGGAATTGAACCCAGGTCTTCCACATTGCAGGCAAAGTTTTTTACCAGCTGAGCCACAAGAGAAACCCAAGAACACTGGAGTGGGTAGCCTATCCTTTCTCCAACGGATCTTCCCCACCCAGGAATCAAACCGGGGTCTCCTGCACTGCAGGAAGATTCTTTACCAACTGAGCTATTAGGGAAGTCAGGAGAAGAGCATGGAGATTCCTTAAAAAACTAGGAATAAAACTACCATATGACACAGCAATCCCTCTACTGGGCATGTACCCTGAGCAACTATTAATTAAATGTCTATTCTAGAATCCCAGGGACGGGGGAGCCTGGTGGGCTTCTGTCTATGGGGTCACACAGAGTCGGACACAACTGAAGTGACTTAGCAGCAGCAGCAGGCACTATACAAGGTATCAGAATAGTCCTGCTTCAAACATTTTATGTGGTGGTAGGAAAGAAAGATAAGAAAGAAATTTAATGCCAGGCAGTTAGTAGTACATGTTCTAATAGAGTATAAGTTATATATTATGGGGATGCAACAATCCATTCTAATTAGGTGGACTTGTGAAAGTTTGATGGAGGAGATGACATTTAATCTATAAGGTGAGGATTTTGATAAAGTTTGGAGAGAAGGACATGAGCTTATAGTCTGAAATGCAAAAATGAACTAAGAATATTGTAAAATAGTATTTTCAAATTGAAGGCATCTATTTCTCATACTTTTGAGACTTTTGAGACTGTCATTATAGCAGGACTCACTGGAAAAAAAGTACTTTGCAATAAAGAACTATATTAAAATTTAAGCATAATTATTCCATTAATAAACTGAGTAACAATTATAGTTTTCAAACATACTTTGAAATCCCAGTAAACCAGTTTTGTATTTCACAAGATTTAATCTTGATATTGTTAAAATACAATTGTATTTATTCAGCACAATACTTTATGATAGTTTCTGTTGTTTATAAGGAAAGTTTCTTTTGTTTTTGCTGTTTTCTAAAGGTAGAAATCTGTGCTATCCAATTTGATGAAATTATAATTTTCATATAAACATTTGTAAAAAGACTACAAGTTTCTTTGGAGAGATACTTGGGGGCATATGGGTCTTTAGGAGATAGATCTCTATCCTTCCTGCTGCCCCACTGTGTTTAGCAAAACATCAGACTAATCATATTTTTTATTTTAGTGAAGTTTTATTGAATATTATTCTTTATGCCAATACATCCTCTTTCTTTTAACAATTGTTTTCAGGTTCTGGTAGTTATACTAAAAAGTCACAATGTCAGATCTAGGGGTTTTTTTTTTTTTGCCTGGCAGTATTTGCTAGTAAAAGCTTTATTTTTTATCATGGTCTATATGACTTTGTCCACTTATATTTTTGTAGTATCATAGAAATTTGTCAAAGGTTTCATTATTTCCATTTGACTGATTCACTCCATTGCCTTTTTTATTTAAAAAAGTGTAAAGGTAGGAAGACTGAGTTGTTGCCAGTTCAATTTACTAACAGTATTAAGCCTACTTTCTGTTTTCTTTATAGCTACCTATCCCTTCACTTGCCTTTCTCGCTAGAATTGTTAGTTTATATGGAAGAGAGAGTTTATTACAAACTATTTTTTAACTGAAGTATAGTTGATTTACAATACTGTGTTAGTTGGTAGTTTCTTTTTAATAATCCTGAACAGATGGAGAATAAATAGTATGATTTTGAACACTAGCCTATGGTTCTAAGGATTTGTGCAGCAAAAGATTATTAACTATTCTGTCTCTCAGCTATATAGTCACAGAATCTGTTATTTTTAGGCTAAAACATACATCCAGAAAATGATAGGTAGAGCATTAACTTGCAATATATTCAAATCCACAAAACAACTGATTTCCCATATTTAAAACATTTTATTAAAGTTTTACATGCATAATATTCTTTATGCCAATGACATGAGACCTTAGAGATTTCTACATATTAGTTCCAAAAACTAGTTAGTCTTTAAAAGTAGGAACAGTAGAATTAAAAAAAAGGGTGGGGTTACCCATAGAAATGGCCTTGATGAAATAACATTATGATATTTTTATTTGAAATTAATTTATTTGTTTTAATCGGAGGCTAATTACTTTACAATATTGTGGTGGTTTTTGCCATACATTGACATGAATCAGCCATGGGTGCACATGTGTCCCCCCATCCTGAACCCCCCTCCCACCTCCATCCCCACCCCAACCCTCTGGGTTGTCCCAGAGCACTGGCTTTGAGTGCCCTGTTTCATGCATCGAACTTTCCCTGGGCATCTATATTACATATGGTAATATATATGTTTCAATGCTATTCTCTCAAATAATCCCACCCTTGGCTTCTCCCACATAGTTCAAAAGTCTGTGTTTTACGTCAGTATCTCTTATGCTGTCTTGCATATAGGGTCATCATTACCATCTTTCTAAATTCCATGCATATGCATTAATATACTGCATTGGTGTTTCTTTCTCTGACTTACTTCACTCTGTATAATAGGATCCAGTTTCATCCACCTCATTAGAACTGACTCAAATGTGTTCTTTTTCTTAATAGCTGTGTAATATACCATTGTGTCTATGTACCACAGCTTCTTTATCCATTCGTCTGCCAGTGGATGTCCAGGTTGCTTCCGTGCCCTGGCTATTGTAAACAGTGGTGCAATGAACATTGGGGTATATGTATCTGTTTCAATTCTGGTTTCCTCGGTGTGTATGCCCAGCAGTGGGATTGCTGGGTTTCATGGCAGCCCTATTTCCAGTTTTTTAAGGAATCTCCACACTGTTCTCCACAGTGGCTGTACTAGTTTGCATTCCCGCCAACAGTGTAAGAGGGTTCCTTTTTCTCCACACCCTGTTCAGCATTTATTGTTTGTAGACTTTTTGGTGGCAGACTTTCTGACTGGTGTGAGATAGTACCTCACTGTGGTTTTGATTTTATTTTCTCTGATATAAGTGATGTTGAGCATCTTCATGTGTTTGTTAGCTATCTCTATGTCTTTTTTGGAGAAATGTCTGTTTAGTTCTTTGGCCCACTTTTAGATTGGGTTGTTTACTTGTCTGGTATTGAGCTGTATGACTTGCTTGTATATTTTGGGATTAATTCTTTGTCAGTTGTTTCATTTGCTATTATTTTTTCCCATTCTGAAGGCTGCCTTTTCACCTTGCTTATAGTTTCCTTTATTATGCAAAAGCTTTTAAGTTTAATTAGGTCCCATTTGTTTATTTTCATTTTATTTCCATTTTCTGGGAGATGGGTCATATAGGATCTTGCTATGATTTATTTCAGAGAGTGTTCTACCTATGTTTTCCTCTAAGAGTTTTATAGTTTCTAGTTCTACATTTATATCCTTAGTCCATTTTGAGTTTATTTTTGTGTATGGTGTTAAAAAGTGTTCTAGTTTCATTGTTTTACAGGTGGTTGACCAGTTTTCCTAGCACCACTTGTTAAAGAGATTCTCTTTTCTTCATTGTATATTTTTGCCTCCTTTGTCAAAGATAAGGTATCCATAGGTGCAAGGACTTATTCTGGGTTTTCTATTTTGTTCTATTGATCTATATTTCTGTCTTTGTGCCAGTAACATACTATCTTCATGATTGTAGCTTTGTAGCATAGTCTGAAGTCAGGCAGGTTGATTCTGCCAGTTCCATTCTTCTTTTTCAAAATTGCTTTGTCTATTTGAGATTCCTAGTGTTTCCATACAAATTGTGAAATTATTTGTTCTAGTTCTGTGAAAAATACTTTTGGTAGCTTGATAAGGATTGTGTTGAATCTATAGATTGCTTTGGGTAGTATACTCATTTTCACTATATTGATTGTTCCAATCTAAGAACACTTTATATTTCTCCATCTATTTGTGTCATCTTTAATTTCTTTCATCAGTCTTTTATAGTTTTCTATATATAGATCTTTTGTTTCTCTAGGTAAATTTATTCCCAAGTATTTTATTCTTTTCGTTGCAGTGGTGAATGGAATTATTTCCTTAATTTCTTTTTCTGTTTTCTCATTGTTAATGTATAGGAATGCAAGGGATTTCTGTGTTTAATTTTATATCCTGCAACTTTACTATATTCATTGATTAGCTCTAGTAACTTTCTGGTGGTGTCTTTAAGGTTTTCTGTGTAGAGGATCATGTCATCTTCAAACAGTGAGAGTTTTACTTCTTCTTTTCCAATCTAGATTCCTTTTATTTCTTTTTCTTCTCCGATTGCTGTGGCTAGGACTTCCAAAACTTTGTTGAATAGTAGTGGTGAGTGAGCACCTTTGTCTTGTTCCTGATTTTAGAGGAAATGCTTTAACTCTTTTGCCATTGAAGATAATGTTTGCTGGGGATTCACTGTATATGGTTTTTATTATGTTGAGGTATTCCTTCTATCCCTGCTTTCTGGAGAGTTTTTTTTTTTTTATCATAATTGGGGATTGAATTTTGTCAAAGGCTTTTTCTGCATCTATTGAGATAATCATATGGTTTTTAACCTTTCAATTTGTTAATATGGTGTATCACAGTGTTTGATTTGCAAATATTAAAGAATCCTTGCATCCCTGGGATAAAGCCCACTTGGTCATGATGTATCTTTTTAATATGTTGTTGGATTTTGTTTGCTAGAATTTTGTTGAGGAGTTTTGCATCTGTGTTCATCAGGGATATTGACCTTTAGTTTTCTTTTTATGTGGCATCTTTGTCTGGTTTTGGCAGTACGGTGATGTTGGCCTCGTAGAATGAGTTTGAAAGTACCTTCCTCTGCAACTTTCTGGAAGAGTTTTAGTAGGATAGGTATTAGCTCGTCTCTAAATTTGTGGTAGAATTCACCTGTGAAGCCATCTGGTCCTGGGCTTTTATTTGTTGGAAGAATTTTTCTCACAGTTTCGATTTCCCTGCTTGTGATGGGTCTGTTAAGATTTTCTGTTTCTTCCTGGCTCAGTTTTGGAAAGTTATACTTTTCTAAGAGTTTGTCCATTTCTTCCAAGTTGTCCATTTTATTGTCATATAAATTGCTCATAATATGCTGTTATGGTGTTTTGTATTTCTGTGTTGTCTGTTGTGATTTCTCCGTTTTCATTTCTAATTTTATTGATTTGATTCTTCTCCCTTTTTTTCTTGATGAGTCTGGCTAGTGGTTTGTATATTTTATTTATCTTTTCAAAGAACCAGCTTTTAGTTTTGTTGATTTTTGCTGTAGTCTCCTTTATTTCTTTTTTCACTTATTTCTGCTCCGATTTTTATGATTTCTTTCCTTCTACTAACTTTGGGGTTCTTCTTTTCTTCTTTTTCTGCTTGCTTTAGTTGTAAAGTTAGGTTGTTTATTTGATGTTTCTCTTGTTTCTTGAGGTAGGTTTGTATTGCTATGAATCTCCCTCTTAGCACTTCTTTTACTGAATCCCATAGGTTTTGCGTTGTCATGTTTTCATTTTCATTTGTTTCTTTGCATATTTTGATTTCCTTTTTTATTTCTTCCATGATCTGTTGGTTATTTAGAAGTGTGTTGTTCAGCCTCCATATGTTTGTATTTTTAATAGATTTTTTTCTGTATTTGACATCTGATTTATCGTGTTGTGATCAGAGAGATGCTTGAAAGGGTTTCAATTTTTTAAAAGTTTACCAAGGCTAGATTTATGGCTGAGGATGTGATCTATCCTAGAGAATGTTCCCTGTGTACTTCAGAAAAAGGTGAAATCAAATCCATTATTTTAGGGTGAAATGCCCTAATGGCAACCCACTCCAGTGTTTTTGCCTGGAGAATCCCAGGGACTGGGGAGCCTGGTGGGCTTCCATCTATGGGGTCGCACAGAGTCGGACACGACTGAAGCAACTTAGCAGTAGCAGCAGCAGCCCTATAGATATCAATTAGGTCTAACTGGTACATTGTTTCTTTTAAAGCTTGTGTTTCCTTACTAATTTTCTGTTTGGTTGATCTGTCCATAGGTGTGAGTGGGGTACTAAAGTCCCCCACTATTATTGTGTTACTGTTAATTTCCCCTTTCATACTTGTTAGCATTTGCCTTACATATTGAGGTGCTCCTATGTTGGGTGCATATATATTTATAATTGTTATATCTTCTTCTTGGATTGATCCTTTGATCATTACGTAGTGTCCTTCTTTGTCTCTTATCAGTCTTTATTTCAATGTCTATTTTATCTGATATGAGTATTACTTCTCTTGCTTTCTTTTGGTCTCTATTTGCATGTAATATCTTTTTCCAGTCCTTCACTTTCAGTCTGTATGTGTCCCTAGGTTTGAGGTGGGTTTCTTGTAGACAACATCTATAGGGGTCTTGTTTTTGTATCCATTCAGCCAGTCTTTGTCTTTTGGTTGGGGCATTTAACCCATTTACATTTAAGGTAATTATTGATAAGTATGATCCCATTATCATTTATTTGTTGTTTTGGGTTCATTTTATAAACCTTTTCTGTGTTCCCTGTCTAGAGATGATCCTTTAGCATTTGTTGAAGAGCTGGTTTGGTGGTGCTGAATTCGCTGTTGTCTGTAAAGCTTTTAATTTTTTCTTCATTATCTGAATGAGATCCTTGCTGGGTAGAGTAATCTTGGTTGTAGGTTTTTCTCTTTCATCACTTTAAGTATGTCCTGCTATTCCCTTCTGGCCTGGAGAGTTTCTATTGAAAAATTAGCTGTTATCCTTTTGGGGATCCCCTTGTATGTTATTTGTTGGTTTTCCCTTGCTGGTTTTAAGATTTGCTCTTTTTGTTTTATCTTGTTAGTTTGATTAATATGTGTCTTGGGGTGTTTCACCTTAGGTTTATTCTGTTTGGGACTCTCTGGATTTCTTGGACTTGGGTGACTATTTCCTTACACATTTTAGGGAAGTTTTTTACTATTATCTCCTCAAGTATTTGTTCACGGCCTTTTTTTTCTTCTTCTTCTTCTTCTGGTACTCCTATGATTCGAATGTTGGGGCATTTAACATTGTCCCTGAGGTCTCTGAGGTTGCCCTCATTCCTTTTAATACTTTTTTCTTTTTTCCTCTCTGCTTCATTTATTTCCACCATTCTATCTTCCACCACACTTATCCTCTCTTATTACTCAGTTATTCTATTGCTGGTTCCCTCCAGAGTGCTTTTCATCTCAGATATTGCATTGTTCATTATTGATTGACTCTTCTTTATTTCTTCTAGGTCATGCATTTTCTCAATCCCAGTGTCTAGTCTATTTATCTGTAACTCCATTTTGTTTTCAAGATTTTTGGATCATCTCCTCTATCATTATTCTGGATTCTTTCTCAGGTAGACTCCCTGTCTCCTCTTTTGTTTGATTCAGTGGGTTTTTATCATGTTCCCACCAGCTGAATATTTCTCTGCCTTTTAATTTCTTTTAGGTTGTGTTTGGGGTGCCCTTTCTGCAGTCTGGAAGTTTGTGGTTCCTCTTAATTGTGGAGTCTATTCCTTGTGGGTGAGGTTGGACTAGTGGCTTGTCAAGGTTTCCTGGTCTGGAGAGTGTGAGTGTATGTTCTGGTTGGTGGAGCTGGATCTCTTCTCTCTGGATTACAGTGAAGTGTCTGGTAGTGAGTTTTGGGGTGTCTCTGGGTTTGTCATGGCTTTGAGCAACCCATCTTGTTCCTGTTTTGTGGGAGAATTGGCGTGGTATGTCTTGCACTGGAACTTGTTGGCTCCTGAGTGGAGCTTGATTTCAGTGTAGGTATGGAGACCTTTGGGTAAACACTAATCTATTAAAGTTCCCTGGAGTCAGAAGTTCTCTGATGTTCTAAAGTTTTGAAGTTAAGCCTCCTGCCTCTGGCTTTTGGTCCTTCTCTTAATGTAGCCTCAAGTCTTCTCCATCCATACAGCACAGAAGATAAAATCCCTAGGTTAATGGTGAAACAATTATCCACAGTCCTGAACACCCAGAGAGATTCACAGAGTTATGTAGAGAATAGAAGAAGGAGGAAGGAGATAGAGGTGACCTGGAGGAGAAAAGGGAGAGTCAAAACGGAAGAGAGCAATCAAGCCAGTAATCAAATCCCTCCTTTTGAAGAGATTGGGCTGCCTCTCTGGGTGCCTGGTGTCCCTTGCTAGCATTCAGAAGTTGTTTTGTGGAAATTTCTCAACATTCTAATGATCTTTGGATGAATTTGTGGGGGAGAAAGTGGTCTCCCTATTCTATTCCTCCTCCATCTTGGGACAGCCCCCCCAAATATCATTATGATATTTATGATATCATATGATAATGAGCTCATTATGATAATGAGCTCATTATGATAATGAGCTCAGTGAAGTATGTTTCATTCATTTTTCAAAATTGCTGTTCTTTGCAGGACAAGTGCAATGACAAGTCTAAGGTCCAAGCAGAGATGAATCAAAGCCAATCAGAGGGTTACCAACATCGATCGGAAGGATTTCAACGACAATCAGAAGAAAATCGACACTATTCAGAGAGATCTCGAGGCCAAGCAAAGAGATCTCATGGTCAAGAAGAGAGATCTCATGGCTGTACAGAAAGATCTCGTAGCCAATCAGGGAGATATCATGATCAAAGAGAGAGGCCTTGTGGCCAAGTAGAGAGATCTCGTTATTATACAGAAAGATCTTATGACCAGTCAGAGAGATCTCATTACCACTCTGAGAGATTCCATGTTCATGCAAAGAGATCTCATGACCATTCAAAGAGATCTAATGTCCTATCAAAGATATCTTACGGCCAAATAGGGAGATTTCATGGTCAATCAGAGAGACCTCATGACCAATCAGGGAGATATCAAAGATACTCACCAGTAGAAACTGAGTCTGAATTTGACAGGTAAAAACATAATGAATACTTAACTATTAATGTATTGAGTGATGTGGAAAAGTAAAGGGATGCTTTATATATGCATATTTTAGCGGCTTAATATGTATTTTTGAAACTAATACAATAGAGGTGATATATACATGGCATCAATATTCTTTCAACTTGCTGATGCCCTTTAGCTTTCATCCAGTTTCCCAATTACCCTAATTAAGTTGTTCTGTCTAGGTTAGCTTTCCTGGAAGAGCCCCAGTTTACTCAGCCTTTCCTATTGAGCCTTCCCCACAATAAAAATATGTTGACTTAGTGTCCCATTTCTTTTAAATTTTCCAACCTGCTGGCTAGCTGATCTAACAATAAACTATGCTGCATTGATAATATATAATCTCTGATAATGGATTTCTGTTTCCATCCTCCACCTCCTTTCTAATGAGTCTTCATAGACTCCTCAGCAGACAAATAACAGGTGCATCTTTGGGCAGCTGAACTTTTCTGTTTTCCACAAATCAGACCATAGGAGAGGATGCTAGCTTATGCCTAGATGCAACCCTAACCTAAGTGTATTTTAGATATTGCTTATATTCACTATCGTTTAATGAAATGTCTACCCTAAAAAAGAACTAGAGAAATTTAATCATAGCTGAGATTGTTTATTTTGAAAACCGCATTTCATTTTATTGCGATTGTTTAGGTAACTGAGTAAAATAATTATTTTTAGTTTAAATTTCTCAGTGATTTCCTTCAGTTTGCATTGCCTATAAATGTCTAGTCAAATATTTTAGCTCATATTAACTGCATACAATTGCATATTTCAGCTAAAAGTTACTTTCAAAATGTATGTGTGGGTTATTATATATAGACAGTATCTGATGTAGGCACTGCTTTGATGCTAAAGGCCCCACCCTTCTTATATTAGCAGTATACAAATAATTACTATAAAAATTTAAATGTATTTAACACTGATAAACAATTCATGTTTCTGCATTTATCAGGGATTTTCATGTTTTGCTTCATTTTGCACATCAATTTTTGTTTGTCAAGTGGCATAACAATTCCACTAAGGCACTGAAATTCCACTACTGTTTTCTAGTTACATATTTCTGTCATTTTACAAATGCACTTTAAAATATGATGAACAAGTCTGTCAAGTTTTGTCTCCTTTATCTTCTATTCTAAATTTTTTGTATCCTTAGCATAAGTAATTCTTGGTTAAAGTTATCAAATGTAGAACTCTTACTAAAGAACACAGAGTACAAAAAATTAAAGTACTTTTATAATTGGTCCCTTGGAGATTAATTCTTCTACTCCATAACTTTCCATTCTAATACATATATATATAAAGTTGACCAGTTAGGTTTAATAATATCCTTAAAATATCCTTAAGACCTGCAGGTGGCTATGCACTAAATATAAAATGAAGACTTCAGTAATCTGATGTTTCCACTCATTTTCCACTCAAGATAGCTTCTTCAGAAGGCAAAGACAAACCAGAAATGCTAAACTTCAGCCTTAACTTTTAAGGCATTTCTGCCTTTAAAAAAACCCCCAAATCATCAGTATAGAAGGCCAATGTGATCTGAATAAAAGACATGCAGCTAGGCAAACATCTGGAGTAAAATATGATAACATGTTAGGAATATTGTTTATGGGGATTTACAATGATTTTTTTCAATTTTGAAAAACCAATATGATTTTTTTAAAACTCTCAAGAGGATTTTTATTGTAAATAAGATGTGAATTTGTATTTTTAATTACCCCAAGATACCTGATAACAATTTCAACTTTTGCCCCTTTTTCCTGATTTGGTAATTATATATCCATAGTCAGATGCCTTCCTTGGCTGGAATGACATGTATGAAGCTTAACATAATAAAAGCTGTTTTCTGTAACCCCCTCTAAGTAGCCTACAAGAAATGAATGGCAAAATCTGCATATCTTTACATTAGCTGGGCTATCTCTTATGAAAGCGTTTCTAAACACAGACAATAGCTTCAGAGTAAATGAAGTGCTTAGTTTTAGAGTGCTTGCCATTTAAACTCTAATAATAGAGTATATCTCATTATCATGCCATCATTCCAAGTAATTATTGAAATAGATGCTGTATATACAATAGATCTCTAAAGAACAGAGGTCTTTTCAGGACTGGTTATTTGATTTCCCAACTCTTAAAATTTCCCTAGACCTATTTCTTACCCAGTTGTTAGTATTTTGTATTTTTTGGAAGATGTTGATGAGAATCTGTTCTATGTTCGTCTAAGGGATTTCTAATAGAGTACAAGTAGCATGAGTGAGTGGAAGGCAATGTAGGAATCGTGGCTTCATATCCCAACTCTGTCACTTAAATATACAGCATTGAACAGGTTACTTAATATTTCTGGGTCTTAATTTCCTAATATGTGAAAGGAGAAATTTGGACTACATGACTAAATATCTATACCAACTGAAGACATCTTGTGAGTTCATGAAAATGAATTTTATTTGTTCATTTTATAAAAATTGTGGTAAAAAACACATAGCATAAAATTTACTGTCTTAACCCCTTTTAACTGTATGTCTTAGTAGTGTGAAGTATATTTACAATGATCTCAAACAGATCTCCAGAACTTTTTTATTTCACAAAACTGAAACTCTATACACATTACACAGTAAAACCTCTTTGCCTCCTCCCCACGGTCCATGATAACAATTATTCTTCTTTCTGTTTCTATGAATTTGACTACTTTAGATACCTCCTGTAAGTGGAATTAGGCATTATTTATTTTTTGGTGCCTGGCTTATTTCACTTAGCATAATATCCTCGAGATTCATTTATGATGTAGGATGTGATAGAATTTCCTTCCTTTTTAAGGCTATGTGTGTGTGTTAGTTGCTCCGTCGTGTCTGACTCTGCAACTCCATGAACTGTAGCCCACCAGGCTCCTCTGTCCATGTAATTCTCCAGGCAAGAATACTGGAGTGGGTTGCCATTTCCTTCTCCAGGGGATCTTCCCGACCCAGGGATCGAACCCAAGTCTCCTACGTTGCAGACGGAAGTTTATCATCTGAGCTACTAGGGAAGCCCAGTTTTAAGTCTAAATGATATTCCATTGTGTGTATATACCACATTTAGTTTATCCATTTATCTGTTGATGGACATTTGGGTTGCTTCTACCTCTTCAAATAAGCTCTCTGAAGCCCCCTTCTCAGATTTTCATAATACATATATTGATAATGTCTCATAAGTCCTTTATGCTCTCTATTCATTTTTCTTTATTTTAGCTCCTATGCCTTTATTTCAAATGACCTGTCTTCAAGTTTGCACATTCTTTTTTATGCCTAATTCAATTCTGTAAGCTTAAGAGGAGGGGCACAAATGGGTATACTAAATGCCATGGATATTCTTACCCCAGTCACTGAAATCTCTTCTTGGTTTTACAATGGCCTGGCTACTGTAGCTTCTCAACTGGTCTCCAGAGTTCTACAGAGGTACTCTAGTCTACACTGTTTTTACTTGAAGTCTTTCTCTGTCAGAGAAGGAGGGCCTGTGACTTCCTAATCCACCACTATCTTAGTCTGCTTGTGCTGTCATAACAAAATACCACAGACTGGGTAGCTTAAACAACAGGAATTTATTTCTCACAAGTCTCTAAGCTGGAAGTCTGAGATCAGTGTTCCAGCAGGGTGGGGCTCTAGTAAGAGCTTTCTTCCTAACTTGTAGGTGGCCACCTTCTTTCTGTGTTCTCACATGGTCTCTTTCTCTTTTTATAAAGACAATAATCCCATTGTGGAGATCCTACACTCCTGACCTCATCCAAGCCTAATTCCTTCCCAAAAGCCCTACCTCCAGATACCATCACATTGGGGGTTGGGGCTTTAACAATGAATTTGGGGGTGGGGAGGTGGGGAAAAAATACACTCAGTCCATAATAGCCATCTTGTTGACATCATTCCTGAAACAACTTTTTAAACAAAAAATTCAATCATGCCTGTTTGACTTATCATATGTTTAACTTATGTTATCATATGTTTAACAGGTAGTAAGTAATGCCTGGTGTGCTGTGATTCATGGGGTCGCGGAGAGTCGGACACGACTGAGCGACTGAACTGAACTGAAGTAATAAATCACAAGCTAAAAATCACTTATCAAAACACTGTACTAGATTTTAATTGCCTCTAATGTCTAATCTTAAATCAAATGTTTAAATATGTACAATAAAATAATACTGCTTGAAGATATACATTCCCAATAATAATTTCTTTCAAAATAAATGATTGCTTTTTAAAGTATTACCATTTATGATTCATATTAGGACTTTGAAAAGAAGGAGTGAATACTTACGGAAGCAGATGCAGCAAAGAAGTGATTCAAGGAACATGAATCGAAACGTAAGTATCAACACTTTCAAATTTATGGCAGAGGAACTGTGGTTTTTACAGATTTGCATTTGAATAGGCTTTCTTTCTGCAGCCTTTGTTGGCAACTACTTATACTGATGATTACTTTAGTACATTTTAAAACGTGTTTATAATATTGACCTTGTAGGTTGTCATGATGATTAACTGAAACATATGCAAAATATTTTAGACTAGAAACTAGATTGTAGTAAGCATTCTATACATTGGAGTTCTTATTATTTTATCATCACTATGATAATTACATAAAATTATCCATTAAAATCACTAAATGTCCATTATGGCAATATTAATATGAGAACCTTAAAAGTTCTTGCATTCTAATTAATTTTATGTGATTCAGATTATGTATATATATAGAATATTTATACACATATGTATGTGTATATTTACACACATATACATGTATGTATACACACTCATTCATTATTGAAAGGATTTTCAATGTGAAGTGAGAAATCCCCACTAGAATATGGGGCAAATATGAATATTTTTAAAATAGGAACAAAACCTCACAGTGGTCCCTAGTCTTTTTGGAACCAGGGACCAGTTTCATGGAAGACAATTTTTCCACAGACTTGGGGGGTCAGGGATGGTTTTGGGATGATTCAAGTGCATTACATTCATTGTGCACTTTATTTCTGTTATTACATCAGCTCCACCTCAGATCATCAGGCATTAGATCCCAGAGGTTGGGGACCCCTGCAATCTAACAGGCTTCCACATACAGTTAAAACCTCACAAGTGTTTCTATTTTCCATTGATTTCTTGAATCTGACCTCAGTTCCTACCATTTTATTAAATTTTACTCTCAAATATTTATTACTTCCTTGTTGTCAAATTCAATGACCTTTTCTTAGTCCCCTTCTTCCTCTACTTCTTTGCAGTATTTAATTTATTCATTCGGCAGTCATCGGGCTCTATTTGCTAGAAATGTGCTATGTACTTGAGAAAGAATCTTTAAGAAAGTAAAAAAGAAAGAAGGAAGGGAGGGAGAGAGTGAGGGGTGGGGGGAGGGAGAGAGACAGAGAGAAGCATAGCATAAACATTTAGAAGTATGCCCAAGGTACTATGGCAGCATAGGGGAAAGAATCTCAAACCAGCTAGGGAGGTCAGGGAGCATCCTAGAGTAGATAGTGTTTGAGTTGAGTCCCAGAGGCTGAGTAGGAGTAAGCAAAGCAGAAAAGGTGGAAAAGGTACTCCTGTCAGAGGAAACATCAAATGTAAAGGTATAGGAGTGAAAGAAAACATGGCATATTTGGTAAACTGCAATTTACTTAGTTTGGCTAGAGTGCAGTGATTTTTAAACCAAGATTTTGTTGAAACTAGGGATTCTTTCATTTTAAAAATTAGTTTGAAAGCCATTGAGCTCAAGTATAAAGTGTGTGGGCAAAACTGTTGAGGGGTGAGAGTGGAGAGGTAGAGTCAGGAACCAGATCAAGGAACATGAGCTGTGTTAGAGCAGAGATTCTGTATAGAGGGCAATGCAGAACTATTGAAAGACTTTAAGGAAGGAAATGACATTGACTACCTTACTTTAGTAATGATCACATTAAGCTAATATCCCTTTCTTCCAATAGTTTCTGTTAATTCCTACCCTTTTTTTCCCCTATATTTCCATGGCTTCTATTCTCACTTCTCCAACTTTGGCTTCACTACCACCTAGGTAAGTGCTTTGATAATCTGTTGCGATTGCTACTGGCTTCCATATAAATTCTTATCTTTCCAAAGTTTTTGGCAAGGACCTTGTTAACTAGTGTTGCCCATAGAGTATAGGGTGAGGGTATGTAAGGGTTTATTTAACTCATGGAGTCACTGCCATTAGACACACATGCATCTTGAATTCAAGGTTGATTTCAGTAGCATGTTACTTGTAAACATTAATATATGCTCCCAACCTAAACATGAACTTTCTAATAAAAAATATTTTCTCTGACAACATTAACTGTTAAGAATATCTCTATGTGTTATTCTGCTTTTATAATCTACTGGGTCTACAGATTTCTTGGCTACTATATTACTTGTAAGTCTCTTAATACCAAATCCACCTGCAAACTGTAACTGTGATAGGACTTCACACAAAAAAATGCTGGACCACCAAACACCAGCTACATATAACTGGATGCACTGAAACCAGTTTAGTTATGTAGTGATGGGGCCAATTAACACTTGAATTGAATGTGTTGATCATGCTTTGGTTTGCTTAATTGACCAGGTGTAGATATAATCTATGTTGTCACAGTAATTACAGGAATAGGGGATTAAGTTGATTATTGAACTAAAAAATCCTAACTTTTACTTGAAATGTCTGATTGGAGTAGAAGTGAGACTTTCTAAAATTAAGTTATTAAGGTAATACAGCTCCCCACCTCACTTAGCTATCTTGAATACAGTCAAGTTCACAGGTCTATTATAGAAAGATTATGAGGATCCTTTGTGGATTTTATCTACCATCACTGTCTTTCCCCTTGATCTTGAATTTTCTTCTGGGTCACTACTAGCTATAAGACCTTGAGGAAGTAATTTAATTTTTCTGAATCCCTGTTTCCTTATTTGTTATGTAAGGAGGTTGAACTGCTTAATCTTTAAGGGTACAGTCTTTAACATTTTTGCATTCATGAATGGGGGCGGGATCTGAAATTGAATGTTAGACTGAGGGTCAGGCAAAGAGAATATTGTTACTGAAATGTCAGTCAATTTAAAGTATAGAAAATAAGCACCTGTGCTGAGTAAGGAAGGCTTTTGTATGACTGGTTTTAACCTTTCCCATTTAGATATCACCGGAAAATGATCACCTCTCCTATGAAAAGTTTCAAAGATGGGAAAGGTAATTGCAGACAGACACCTTTACTACTAACTTTAATTAGTTTTAGGAGAAAAAATGAAACAAAAATGGGTGTAACTTCTAATAGCGGCCTCTAGAATCTGATTCTGAACAATCCATAACAATTTTTATAAACAATCCTACTGTAGAATCAGAAAATTCTGGCTCCATTTTATGTTTATATTTGAGACTCCCATACGTCATTTTCCTATGGTGAGTATAAATGTCTTTATGTTGTATCCTTTCTACTTAAAGCATGCAAGAATTGTCACCTGGAAGAACTCAGTACCATTCCTCATGTTCAATCTTAAGATTAAAATCCTTCTGATCTTTAATAATAATATATATTAAGTAAATTTCAGTATTCCAAATGATCTTAGTTTTAATCATGGAGGACTTTGCCCAATGATGATTATCAGAAGCATTTGTGTATCCTTTCAGAACTAGAGCATGAAAGGTAAGAATGCTTTTACATTCCCTTTAAAATGGGTCTTATCAAAGGCATTGGTGGTAGGGTTGAAAGAGCTGCAGATATAGAAGCAGATTAATAATAATAGCTAAAATTTCCTGAGTTCCTGTCATGTGCTAGGCACTGTGTTGAGCATTTTACATTTGTAATTTAATTTAATCCCCAGCAATCCTATGAAGTAACTATGAACATTTCCATATTATAGATGAATGAAATAAGCTCAACAGATGTATTAATTTTCTTGAAGTCATACAACTAACAATATAATTCAAAAATTGAATATATGTTCAAATTTGGCTTGTGTGGCTACAAAACCAGTGGCCTTTCTATTCTACCATACTGCCTCTCTATAGGTACAAGTAAAGATAAGGTTAAATTCTTTAAAAACCTAGAATATTAGATTCCTACTGCTGCTTAAATAAATTACCGCAAATAGCAGATTAAAACAGTAGCCACTTATTATCTCACAGTTCTGTAGTTCAGATATCCAGCTGTGTTTGGCTTGTTTTCCACCTAAGGTCTTAGGGAGGGGATAACAAGGTCCTGGCCCTGAGTTGCTCTCTTATCTCCAGTCTCTGGGGAAGAATCTGCTCCCAGGTTTATTCTAGTTGGGGAAATTTAGTTCCTTGAGGTTGTGGGAATGACATTTCTTTTTTTTTTTTTTTGCTACTATCAGCCAGTAGCCTCTTTGTGTCTAGTGTGTGCGTGCTAAATCCTTTCAGTCGGGTCCGACTCTTTGCAACCCTAGGGACTGTAGGCCATCAGGTTCCTGTGTCTGTGGGATTCTACAGGCTAGAATGCTGGAGTGTATTGCCATGCCCTCCTCCAAAGCATCTTCCCAATCCAGGAAACAAACCTGAGTCTCTTATGTCTCTTGCACTGGCAACAGGGTTCTTTACCACTAGTGCCGCCTGGAAAGTGAGATAGCCTGAATTCCCTTTCATGTGGGACACCCTCTGTCTTTAAACCATCAACAGCATGTCACGTTCAGTTCATCCCTTGAAGTATTCTGACTTCTTCTTTTGCCTCTTCTTTTGTTTCTGTTAGGTGATTAAATTAGGCCAACCCAGATAATCTAGTGTAATCTACCTAAAGTCAATTTATTAGTAACTTCCCTGGTGGCTCAGATGGTAAAGCGTCTGCCTAAAATGCAGGCGATCCAAGTTCGATCCTTGGGTTGGGAAGATCCCCTGGAGAAGGAAATGACAACCACTCCAGTACTCTTGCCTGGAAAATCCCATGGACAGAGGAGCATGGTAGGCTACAGCCCATGGGGTTGCAAAGAGTCAGACACGACTGAGCGACTTCACTTTCACAAATTATAAGATCTCTTTTGTCATACAAGGTAATATATTCATGGATGTTATATCATATTCACAGTCCTGAGAAAATACTTGAAGGGCCATTTTTAGAATTCTCCCTACCACATCCAGAATGTTACACTTATGTGCTTTTGAAATTAAGAATGCAGGGCTTCCCTGTGGTTCAGTGGTTAAGAATCCACCTTCTAATGCAGGAGATGTGGGTTTGATTCCTGATCTGGGAAGATCCCACATGCCATGGAGGAACTGGGCCTGTGCTCTAGACCCTGGGAGCTGCAACTACTGAACCCACATCATCAAGAGCCTATGCTCCGTAACAAGAGAAGCCACTGAGATGAGAAGCTTGCTCACTGCAACTAGAAAGTAGGCCTAGCTCGCTGCAACTAGAGAAAGCCTCTGTGTAGTAACCAAGACCCAGCACAGCCAAAAATAAATAATTAAATAAAAATTTAAAAATAAAAATTGCAATATATTTTGTTTAATAAGCCCAAAAATTTATACATTCTATGATATATTATCAAAAAAGTTATGGCTAAAAGTTAATTAAGAAAACAATAGTTTTTTGATTACTCAGTACACTCTCTTCTTTCCAAGTCAAACATTGTTTTTGGTCCAGTTGGGTCCTAGTTGGAGCAGTATTTATAACTAGAAAAAAAAAGCCGACAAAGAAAAAATATTTTACTTATTTAAAGTTATAAATTATAGCAACTTAGCTGACACTGTCAAGATAACCATATAGCATTTGGGCTTTTGTTCTCTACCTCTGATAGAATATGACTACATGCTATGGTTTGAATGTTTGTGTCTCTCCAAAATTCACATGTGATGGTGTTAGAAGGTAGGGCCTTTGGGAGGTGACTAAGTCATAAGAGTGGAGCCAATGGGACAAGTGCTTTTATAAAAGAGACCCCAGAAAGCTCCTTTGCCCACTCCACCCTGTGAGGACACAACTAGAAGTTGACAGTCTGCAATCTGGAAGAGGGCATGCATCAGAATATGACCATGCTGGCACCTTGATCTTGGATTACCGAGCATCCAGAACTGTGAGGAACAAATTTCTGTTGTTTATAACCTGGCCAATTTATGAATTTTGGGACATCAGCCCAAACAGACTAAGACATTAAATGTGGCAAACTTTTTCCCTTGAACTATTTAGCCATCCGTTTAAAAAATTTCTGTATTGTTTATTTACATGAACAGCTGTTATAATAATATGCAGCAAAAACCAGGCCCAGCAGCAACCATTTAGGAGAGGATACCCCTGAAACATGGCAGAATGAAAGTTTTTGATAGCCAGGCTGCTTTTTGTATTAAATCTTATGTATCTATATGCTCCAGCTCTTTTTTTGGTAACAACTCTATTGAGATCTAATTTTCATACTATAAAGTTCACCCATCTAAATATACAATTCAGTGGCTTTTAGTATATTGTTTGTGTGTGCTCAGTGGCTCAGTTGTGTTCCAGTCTTTGCAACACTATGGACTATAGCTCTCCAGACTTCTCTGTCTATGGCATTTTCCAGGCAAGAATACTGGAATGGGTTGCCATTTCCTTCTCCAGGGGATATTCCCAACCTAGGGACTGAACCCACATCTCCTGTATTTCCTGTATTGGCAGGTGGAGTCCTCACCTCTCAGTCACCTGGGAAGCCCTTTTAGCATATTAACAGAGTTGTATCGCCATCACTATAATCTAATTTTAGAACATTTTTATTAATCCCAAAAGAAACACTTTGTAGCCATTTGTAGTTTCTTCCCCTTTACTCCCTTCCCTTGCCCACCCCCAGCCCCCAGACCAAGCTAACTACTAATCCATTTTCTCTATGTATGGAGACACTGGCTACTTTTGTTCCAAATGCCTATAGGCATAACCATACTTGCATAATAGTAAAACTTCTTTGGCATTTAAACAGCAGAAAAACTCATCTAGTGGTTTTTAAGTGACAATATGAAAAAGGTTAGATTAATGCCTACATATATATTAAAAAGCAGAGACATTACTTTGCCAACAAAGGTCCGTCTAGTCAAGGCTATGGTTTTTCCAGTGGTCATGTATGGATGTGAGAGTTGGACTGTGAAAAAAGCTGATCGCCGAAGAATTGATGCTTTTGAACTGTGGTGCTGGAGAAGACTCTTGAGAGTCCCTTGGACTGCAAGGAGATCCAACCAGTCCATTCTAAAGGAGATCAGTCCTGGGTGTTCATTGGAAGGACTGATGCTAAAGCTGAAACTCTAATACTTTGGCCACCTCATGCAACAAGTTGACTCACTGGAAAAGACTCTGATGCTGGGAAGGATTGGGGGCGGGAGGAGAAGGGGACGACAGAGAATGAGATGGCTGGATGGCATCACCGACTCAATGGACATGAGTTTGAGTGAACTCCGGGAGTTGGTGATGGACAGGGAGGCTGGCGTGCTGTGATTCATGGGGTCGCAAAGAGTCAGACACGAATGAGCGACTGACTAACTAACTAACTAATGATCCTCTTGAATGCCATACTCCCAGATTCAGTACTTGGAATCTAAATACCACTAAAAAGAACCTTGAAGATTCTTGAATATATCTTCTTAATTTTATAACTGGTGAAAATGAGACCTAGAGAAGTTAAATTTAATGGCTCAACATTACTCATCTAATTAATGACTGTCAAATAGATTTTAATTGAAACATTACGCTTAATTGACAGACTCAAGAAGCTTGAGATTAAAACTTTACCCCTAATGACAACATATGCTACAACCAAGGATTCTCAGCACCAGCCCAAAGGAATACACCTGAAGTACAACTTCCCAGAAATTGGTAATCAGGTAAATATAATAAAATTGTATGATAATGCTTTTCATAAAATGGTAAAAAATTTCATGTCTATTTTAGGTATATACAAGGGTATCTTTTATGAATAGAAAAAAATGTAGTTAACCAGAGCCTATTTAGAGCCCCTAATACACAAGAAATGTCTTCCCTATATTTTGCCTTTGTGAAAGACACAGAGGTCGATGAAATAAGCCAATCTCAATTACTTATTTTTAAAATGAACTTCAAGTTAAACATGGATTTAGCTCAATGTACTATAGTTTACATCTGTGGTGGTAACATGGCTCAACATGGTTCTCACTTGCCAAGAAGGCAACCATATTTATGAAACTATGTACTAAAGCAAAATAATATACTAATGTATTTTTAATGATTTTCACATTGGGGATTGAAATCAAAAGAGTTATTTGCTAACCTTCAGTTAGCAATAGGTTTAACTAACCAGAGCACCCTATTCCACACACAATCAGATTTTTTTCTGCATAGAAATATGTGGCCTACAAGTGGAAAATAGGCAGTATACATTAATGAATATATCCCACTTGGGCCTCAGAGCAGTATCAATCTTGTTTCTGATTTAAGTTTTGGGGTAGTGTTGAAAAGGATATTTCTTGAAGATTGAGAAAGAACCATGGGTTCAGGGGCAGTCTATATAAGGATGAAACTAGAAATTAAGTCTTGGGAGATCTCTTATATATCTAATTGTAGACTAATAACACCAACTGGAAATCACTTGGGCATAGGGGTATCTTCACAAGGCAGATTACCAAATTCCTGGGTGTAGTTAATGCATTTAATCTCCACTTCATAGAAGTAAACCTGATCTTCATTCCACTATGGGCACTTACCCACTTACTCTGTGGGTTAATAGTATGATTTCCTCCCTATGTCTTCAACTAAAGCTTTTTGATGCCACTATTTAGCCTGTAAGAACCAAGAGGTGGTCTCAATGATATACCATAGATCAAACTACTTCCTGCCTCTGGGATCACAGAGAAGAGCGCTATGCAGTTTCTTCAGTTCACTTTTCTTCCTGTCACTCAGGCTTCTCCAACCATCCCTGTCTACTTATAGTAACCAAGTTTTATGAGTGTTTTGTAAGATCGTTAACCTTCTGAAGTCATAGCTTTTCTCTCCTTCGCAGACTAAGCTTTCACTCAATGAGAGATTTTCTAAGCTGATGAAGAAAAACTCAGGATCATTCAGTTTTGAAGACCAAAATGATTTTTCCTATTGAAAGTTTGCTATTAACAGATTTTATTGTTAATTTTATGAAAAAGCACATATATTTTCTTTCAATATTTGACTTTTTATTGCTTTGTTAATATATTTTTCCTCAGGTGTAAGCTTTGATGTGTTAAAACTGTTTTACTGTTAAAACTGTTTACTAAAGAAAAAAATGTTTAACTTTGTTTACATAAAAGAAAAGAAAAGTAAGCAATAATGACAGTGATTTAGAATGAGGGATTCTAGGAAAATAGCTATGTTTTCAGAATTACATATCTTTTTGACATTAGAGAATTTCTTTCTTCGGTTTGATTTGTTCTTTGAACTCTAGAATGCATAGATGAATCCTAAGTAGAGTATATTGACAATAGAGTAAGGTAATTGATATCTTCTGTAACTAAATAATTTGTGCCTCAAAGTCAGTAGACTAAATTCTATTCTTTAATTATTAGGATGCTAAATTTGTATCTGAGTTTTTACATTTTTTTTCTTAGGAATTCATGTTTTTACTTTTGACATGAATTTATAAGAATGTTAAACTCTTCTACTGTCATTGTTTTGTGAATACATTAAGTTAATAAAGTTTAAAAAGAAATGTGACTTTTTTTCCTGTCCGTTGATACTTGGGGTCCAAAGTAATAATGATTTTGATACAGATTATCAAAGTGTTAATTTGAACTTCATCTGTTCAAAGTGTAATGTAAACCTCAGCCTTCCAGCTAAGCCTGTTGTTAAAGTACACTGAAAAATCCATTTGCAATTATTTGGTAAGCACCATGCTGGTGGTTTTTAGCTTAATTTCATAATGTCTGTCCTTATATTTAACAGTTGTTTGTGCAGAGAAAAATGGAATACAGTATGGAAATATAGAAGTTGAGTTCTAAATTGGCTCATTTAAAGCATTGCCTTCTAAACCAAATTAACAGATGGTAAAGATTCTTTTACTAATGGTATTATGCTGAGAAACAAAACAAACATCACTTTGATTTAAGGTGTGTAGATCATGGGACTTCCCTCAGTGTTAAAGAATCCTCCTGCCCATGCAGGAGACACAGGTTTGATATCTGGTCTGGGAAGATCCCCTGGTGAAGGAAATGGCAACCCACTCCATTATTCTTGCGTGGAAAATCCCATGGACAGAGGAGCTTGGCATGGCACAGTCCATGGGATCTCAAAAAGTAGGACAAAACTTAGCAACTAAGCGAATTTGCTGTAGCAAAGTGTTTGCAAAAGCTGCAAATTCCTAATTTTGAATATAAAGAATGGCAATATATAAGCTTTGTAATTTGAATCAAGTGGAAAGAGAATGTTTCTTCTGATCAAACAGCAATACATGTTCATTGAAGAAATTTTGGAAAACACAAAATGCCAAAACACACATTTAAGAGCCGTAATATCTACCTCCATATTTCTTTTCTTGACTGTAAGATTTCTTCCACAGCAAAGCTTTCCATAGTGACTGTTCAGTTCAATTGCTAGACATTTAGGTTGTTTCTAGTTTGAGTTTTTATAAATTAAACTTGTGATGAGCATCCATGTAACTATATCTTTGCAATACATCCCAGTTGTTTCCATATGACCATTTTCTAGAAGTATAATTGCTAAACAAAATAGTACTTATTATATTTAGAATATTTAGAATGTTACACATATCGATAAATTGCTGTATAGAATATGTGCCGAATATAAAAAGGCTTGTCTTCTCATACCCTTACCAACAGAGAATATGGGATAGATATACACTATTTTCACTCTCTTGCTTAATGATAGATAATAATGGGGTAATAGAAGCAGCATAAGTTAGTAAACCTAGCAATATTTTCCAAGCACTGAATGGTCTCTATTCTATATTAAATAGCAGCTTTTAAACTCACAACTCTCTCCCTCTCTACCTCGAATAACATTGAAGTACAGGAACATAAACAACCAGTTTGATCAGTGCTAAGAGATAAACACTCCAGCTATTAGTCAGTGCATGAACAAATAACAGGTTGACAGAATTTTCCGTTTTTGCTCCATTTGGCACCAACCATAGTATTAATTTTCGAAGTGAGGTTCTCTCACCAGCTGAACATCAGCATCGCCTCGGTCAGTCAGTTCAGTCGCTCAGTCGTGTCCGACTCTTTGCAACCCCATGAATCACAGCACACCAGGCCTCCCTGTCCATCACCAACTCCTGGAGTTCACTCAATCTCACCTCCATCAAGTCGGTGACGCCATCCAGCCATCTCATTCTCTGTCGTCCCCTTCTCCTCCTGTCCCCAGTCCCTCCCAGCATCAGAGTCTTTTCCAGTGAGTCAACTCTTCTCATGAGGTGGCCAAAGTATTGGAGCTTCAGCATAAGCATCAGTCCTTCCAATGAACACCCAGGACTGATCTCCTTTAAAATACCTAGGAACTTGCAAATTTTGAAACCTCACCCGAGACCTACCATATCAGAAACCCTGGATGTGGGCCCCAGCAATCTGCGATGCATGCTAAAGTTTGAGGTTGTACAGTATACCACTCCTTAGTGGTAATTAAAATCCCTACCCAAGAACCGATTAAATTATATAGCCTACCCTATCTCCCTCTCTCCATCTGTTTTAGTCTTCCTGCTTCTTACTCTCGCCCTTTTCCTACATCTCCAATCTAATACTCTATTCAACATTTAATAGTAGATGTCAAGGACCCTCTGCTTGGCTACATCAGTAGCGCTCTATTGATGCAGCCACTTTCACCTGATCTTAGGTTTCCTAGAGACAGAGCTTGGGATGTAGCAACTGATTACACTCTATTTATTGGCTGAGAAGTGGTGAGTAAGGTATAGCTAGAAGCAGCAGAGCTGGCATTTGAATCCATACTCTTAACCTCTTTAGTATTCATGTCTTTGCTTCAAAATTGTTGTCTCTTTCGGGATGTTTCCACAGTTTATTGTGATCCACACAGTCAAACGCTTTGGCATAGTCGATGAAGCAGAAATAGATGTTTTTCTGGAACTCTCTTGCTTTCTCCATGATCCAGCAGATGTTGGCAATTTGATCTCTGGTGACTCTGCCTTTTCTAAAACCTGCTTGAACATCTGGAAGTTCATGGTTCACATATTGCTGAAGTCTGGCTTGGAGAATTTTGAGCATGACTTTACTAGCGTGTGAGATGAGTGCAATTGTGAGGTAGTTTGAGCATTCTTTGGCATTGCCTTTCTTTGGGATTGGAATGAAGACTGACCTTTTCCAGTCCTGTGGCCCCTGCTACGTTTTCCAAATTTGCTGGCATATTGAGTGCAGCACTTTCACAGCATCATCTTTCAAGATTTGAAATAGCTCAACTGGAATTCCATCACCTCCACTAGCTTTGTTTGTAGTGATGCTTTCTAAGGCCCACTTGACTTCACATTCCAAGATGTCTGACTCTAGGTCAATGATCACGTTATTGTGATTATCTTGGTTGAGAAGATCTTTTTTGTACAGTTCTTCTGTGTATTCCTGCCACCTCTTCTTACTATCTTCTGCTTCTGTTAGGTCCATACCATTTCTGTCCTTTATTGGGCCCATCTTTGTGGGAAAAAGAGATGGGAATACCAGACCACCTGACCTGCCTCTTGAGAAACCTGTGTGCAGGTCAGGAAGCAACAGTCAGAACAGGACATGGAACAACAGACTGGTTCCAAATAGGAAAAAGAGTACGTCAAGGTGGTACATTGTCACCCTGCTTATTTAACTTCTATGCAGAGTACATCATGAGGAACGCTGGGCTGGAAGAAGCACAAGCTGGAATCAAGATTGCTGGGAGAAATATCAATAACCTCAGATATGCAGATGACACCACTCTTATGGCAGAAAGTGAAGAGGAACTAAAAAGCCTCTTGATGAAAGTGAAAGAGGAGAGTGAAAAAGTTGGCTTAAAGCTCAACATTCAGAAAATGAAGATCATGGCATCTGGTCCCATCACTTCATGGGAAATAGATGGGGAAACAGTGGAAACAGTGGCTGACTTTATTTTTGGGGGCTCCAAAATCACTGTGGATGCTGACTGCAGCCATCAAATTAAAAGACGCTTACTCCTTGGAAGAAACGTTATGACCAACCTAGATAGTATATTTAAAAGCAGAGACATTACTTTGCCAACCAAGGTCCATCTAGTCAAGGCTATGGTTTTTCCAGTGGTCATGTATGCATGTTAGAGTTGGACTGTGAAGAAAGCTGATGGCCGAAGAATTGATGCTTTTGAACTGTGGTGCTGGAGAAGACTCTTGAGAGTCCCTTGGACTGCAAGAAGATCCAACCAGTCCATTCTAAAGGAGATCAATCCTGGGTGTTCTTTGGAAAGACTGATGCTGAAGCTGAAACTGCAATACTTTGGCCACCTCATGCGACGAGTTGACTCACTGGGAAAGACTCTGATGCTAGGAAAGATTGGGGGCGGGAGGAGAAGGGGACGACAGAGAATGAGATGGCTGAATGGCATCACCAACTCGATGGACATGAGTTTGAGTGAACTCCGGGAGCTGGTAATGGACAGGGAGGCCTGGCGTGCTGTGATTCATGGGGTCGCAAAGAGTCGGACACGACTGAGCGACTGAACTGAACTGAACTCGGGATGTTTGGTGGCTCAGATGGTAAAGAATTTGCCTGCAATGCAAGAGACTCTAGTTCCATCCCTGGTTTGGGATGATCCCCAGGGAAGGGAATGGCTACCCACTTCAGTATTCTTGCCTGGAGAATTCCATGGACAGAGGAGCCTGGTGGGTTACAGTCCCTCGTGTCCCAAAGAGTCAGACATGATTGAATGACTAGCACTTGCTTACTTTCCCTACTCTGCTGACTATGGATTCAATTCTTCAAACTGCAGCTCTATTATGTTCAATGGGCTTAAATGAGGGACAACACTACAAAGTTGTCTATACAAGATATCACCTCTTTGTGATTTGATCCCTGGCTATGCTCTTATCTTACTTCCTTCCAGTTTTCTTCTCCCACACACTTTTCAAGCCACACTTGCTTCCTTGTTATGCCTCTAGCAGTGTAGGTATGCTCCTCTTCAGAGCATTTGCACTTGTCTTTCCATCAGCCTAAAAGACTCTTCTTCCTAGACATTTGCATGGCTTCCTCCTCTGGTCAGTCAGGTTTCTGTTCAAATGTCAGTTCTTCTACCACCTCAGAGGGACCCACCATGACTACCTTATATAAGATAGCACTTCAATCACTCTGTCTCCTTATTATTGCTTTCTTTCTCTTAACAAATTTATCATTATCTAACCAACTCCTGTGGGCAGGAATCCCTTAGAAGAAATGGAGTAGCCATCATGGTAAACAAAAGAGTCCGAAATGCAGTACTTGGATGCAATCTTAAAAACGACAGAACGATTTCTGTTCGTTTCCAAGGCAAACCATTCAATATTACAGTAATCCAGGCCTATGCCCCAACCAGTAATGCTGAAGAAGCCGAAGTTAATTGGTTCTATGAAGACCTACAAGACCTTTCAGAACTAACACCCAAAAAAGATGTCCTTTTCATTACTGGGGACTGGAATGCAAAAGTAGGAAGTCAAGAAACACCTGGAGTAACAGGCAAATTTGGCCTTGGACCACGGAATGAAGCAAGGCAAAGGCTAATAGAGTTTTGTCAAGAGAATGCACTGGTCATAGCAAACACCCTCTTCCAACAACACAAGAGAAGACTCTACACATGGACATCACCAGATGGTCAACACCGAAATCAGATTGATTATATTCTTTGCAACCAAAGATGGAGAAGCTGTATACAGTTAGCGAAAACAAGACCAGGAGCTAACTGTGGCTCATATCATGAACTCCTTATTGGGAAATTCAGACTTAAATTGAAGAAAGTAGGGAAAACCACTAGGCCATTCAGATATGACCTCAATCAAATCCCTTATGATTATACAGTGGAAGTGAGAAATAGATTTAAGGGACTAGATCTGATTGATAGATTGCCTGATGAACTCTGGACGGAGGTTCGTGACATTGTACAGAAGACAGGGACCAATACCATCCCCATGGAAAAGAAATGCAAAAGAGCGAAATGGCTGTCTGAGGAGGCCTTACAAATAGCTGTGAAAAGAAGAGAGGCAAAAAGCAAAGGAGGAAAGGAAAGATATAAGCAACTGAGTGCAGAGTTCCAAAGAATAGCAAGGAGAGATAAGAAAGACTTCCTCAGTGATCAATGCAAAGAAATAGAGGAAAACAACAGAATAGGAAAAACAAGAGAGCTCTTCAAGAAAATTAGAGATTCCAAGGGAACATTTCATGCAAAGATGGGCTCGATAAAGGACAGAAATGGTATGGACCTAATAGAAGCAGAAGATATTAAGAAGAGGTGGCAGGAATACACAGAAGAACTGTACAAAAAAGATCTTCACGACCAAGATAGTCACGATAACGTGATCACTGACCTAGAGCCAGACATCTTGGAATGTGAAGTCAAGTGGGCCTTAGAAAGCATCACTACGAACAAAGCTAGTGGAGGTGATGGAATTCCAGTTGAGCTATTTCAAGTCTTGAAAGATGATGCTGTGAAAGTGCTGCACTCAATATGCCAGCAGATTTGGAAAACTCAGCAGTGGCCACAGGACTGGAAGAGGTCAGTCTTCATTCCAATCCCAAAGAAAGGCAATGCCAAAGAATGCTCAAACTACCGCACAATTGCACTCATCTCACACGCTAGTAAAGTCATGCTCAAAATTCTCCAAGCCAGGCTTCAGCAGTATGTAAACCGTGAACTCCCAGATGTTCAAGCAGGTTTTAGAAAAGGCAGAGGCACCAGAGATCAAATTGCCAACATCCGCTGGATCATGGAGAAAGCAAGAGAGTTTCAGAAAAAACATCTATTTCTGCTTCATTGACTATGCCAAAGCCTTTGACTGTGTGGATCACAATCAACTGTGGAAAATTCTGAAAGAGATGGGAATCCAGACCACCTGACCTGCCTCTTGAGAAACCTGTATGCAGGTCAGGAAGCAACAGTTAGAACTGGACATGGAACAACAGACTGGTTCCAAATAGGAAAAGGAGTACGTCAAGGTTGTGTATTGTCACCTTGCTTATTTAACTTATATGCAGAGTACATCATGAGGAACTCTGGGCTGGAATAAGCACAAGGTGGAATCAAGATTGCTGGGAGAAATATCAATAACCTCAGATATGCAGATGACACTACCCTTAGGGCAGAAAGTGAAGAGAAACTCAAAAGCCTCTTGATGAAAGTGAAAGAGGAGAGTGAAAAGGTTGGCTTGAAGCTCAACATTCAGAAAACAAAGATCATGGCATCTGATCCCATCACTTCATGGGAAATAGATGGAAAAACAGTGGAAACAGTGTCAGACTTTATTTTTTTGGGCTCCAAAATCACTGCAGATGCTGATTGCAGCCATGAAATTAAAAGACGCTTGCTCCTTGGAAGGAAATTTATGACCAACCTTGATAGCATATTTAAAAGCAGAGACATTACTTTGCCAACCAAGGTCCATCTAGTCAAGGCAGTGGTTTTTCCCGTGGTCATGTATGGATGTGAGAGTTGGACTGTGAAGAAAGCTGATCGCCAAAGAATTGATGCTTTTGAACTGTGGTGTTGGAGAAGACTCTTGAGAGGCCCTTATACTGCAAGGAGATCCAACCAGTCCATTCTAAAGGAGATCAATCCTGGATGTTCATTGGAGGGACTGATGCTAAAGCTGAAACTGCAATACTTTGGCCACCTCATGCGACGAGTTGACTCACTGGAAAAGACTCTGATGCTGGGAAAGGTTGGGGGCGGGAGGAGAAGGGGACGATGGAGAATGAGATGGCTGGATGGCATCACCGACTCTGTGGACATGAGTTTGAGTGAACTCCGGGAGCTGGTGATGGACAGGGAGGCCTGGCGTGCTGTGATTCATGGGGTCGCGGAGAGTCGGACATGACTGAGCGACTGAACTGAACTGAACCAACTCCCGGAGTTCACTCAAACTCATGTCCATCGAGTCGGTGATGCCACCCAGCCATCTCTTTCTCTGTTGTCCCCTTCTCCTCCTGCCCCCAATCCCCCCAGCATCAGAGTCTTTTCCAGTGAGTCAACTCTTCGCATGAGGTGGGGAAAGTATTGGAGTTTCAGCTTCAGCATCAGGGAGGCCTGGTGTGCTGTGATTCATGGGGTCGCAAAGAGTTGGACACGACTGAGCGACTGAACTGAACTGAACTGAACATTTAATTAGATCTCCATTTGTTCTTTCTTCAGTTCAGTTCAGTTCAGTTCAGTCGCTCAGTCATGTCTGACTCTTTGCGACCCCATGAATCACAGCACACCAGGCCTCCCTGTCCATCACCAGCTCCCAGAGTTCACTCAAACTCATGTCCATCGAGTTGGTGATGCCATCCAGCCATCTCATTCTCTGTCATCCCCTTCTCCTCCCGCCCCCAATCCTTCCTAGTATCAGAGTCTTTTCCAGTGAGTCAACTTGTCACATGAGGTGGCCAAAGTATTGGAGTTTCAGCTTTATCATCAGTCCTTCCAATGAACACCCAGGATTTATCTTACCCTACCCTTAAATGAAAATACAGGGCTCTGGGTGCAATAGAGCTTGGTATGGCGTAAGTCCTCTTGGAGGGGGTCGTCATTAACCCCACCATAGAGCCTCAGGTACTCACACGGGACTAGGGAAACAGACTCTTGGAGGGCACAAACAGAAGCTTGTGTGCACCAGGACCCAGGAGAAAGAAGCAGTACTCCACAAGAGACTGACCCAGACTTGCCCTTAAGTGTCCAGAAGTCTCTGGCGGAAGCAGGTGTCAGCAGTGGCCTGCTGCAGGGTTGGTGGTACTGAGTGTAGCAGTGTGTGCAAGGGACTTTTTGAAGGAAGTCCCATTACCTTCATTACATCCACCATAGTTTGGCCTCAGGTGAAATAACAGGGAGGGAACACAACCCTGCCCTTCAACAGAAAATTGGATTCAAGGTTTTTTAAATTGGATAAAGATTTATTGAGCATGGCCCCACCCATCAGAACAAGACCCAACTTCCCCCTTGGTCAGTCTCTCCCATCAGGAAGTTTCCATAAGCCTCTTACATTTCTCCAAGAGAGGGCAGACAGACTGAAAACTACGGTCACAGAAAACTAACCAATCTGATTACATGGAACAAACCTTGTCTAACTCAGTGAAACTACGAGCTGTGCCATGTTGGGCCACACAAGATGGACGGGTCATGGTGGAGAGTTCTGACAAAACGTGGTCCACTCTAGAAGGGAATGGCAAACCACTTCAGTATTCTTGCCTTGAGAACCCCATGAAAAGTATGAAAAGGAAAAAAGATAGGACACTGAAAGATGAACTCCCCAGATCGGTAGGTTCCCAGTATGCTACTGGAGATCAGTGGAGAACTAACTCCAGAAAGAATGAAGAGACAGAGCCAAAGCAAAAACAACACCCAGATGTGGATGTGACTGGTGATGGAAGTAAAGTCTGATGCTGTAAAGAGCAATATTGCATAGGAACCTGGATTGTTAGATCCATGAGTCAAGACAAATTGGAAATGGTCAAACAGGAGATAGCAAGAGTGAATGTCGACATTTTAGGAATCAGCGAACTAAAATGGACTGGAAGGGATGATTTTAACTCAGATGACCATTATATCTACTACTGTGGGCAAGAAGAATCCCTTAGAAGAAATGGAGTAGCCATCATAGTCAACAAAAGAGTACAAAATTAAGTACTTGGATGCAACCTCGAAAATGAGAAAATGATCTCTGTTCATTTCCAAGGCAAACAATTCAATATCACAGTAATCCAAGGCTATGCCACGACCAGTAATGCTGAAGAAGCTAAGTGGAATGGTTCTATGAAGAACTACAAGACCATCTAGAACTAATGCCCAAAAAAGTTGTGCTTTTCATTATAGGAGACTAGAATGCAAAATCAGGAAGTCAAGAAATACCTGGAGTAACAGGCAAATTTGGCCTTGGAGTACAGGATGAAGCAAGGCAAAGGCTAATAGAGTTTGGCCAAGAGAACACACTGGTCATAGCAAACACCTTCTTCCAACAACACAAGAGAAGATTCTACACATGGACATCACCAGATGGTCAATACCAAAATCACATTTATTATATTCTTTGCAACCAAAGATGGAGAAACCCTGTACAGTCAGCAAAAGCAAGACTGGGAGCTGTCTGTGGCTAAGATCATGAACTCCTTATTGCTAAATTCAGACTTAAATTGAAGAAAGTAGGGAAAACCACTAGACCATTCAGGTTTGACCTAAATCAAATCCCTTGTGATTATACAGTAGAAAAGAGAAATAGATGTAAAGGATTAGATCTGATAGAGTGCCTGAAGATTTATGGACAGAGCTTTGTGACACAGTACAGGAGGCAGGGATCAAGACCATACCCAAGAAAAATAAATGCAAAAAGGCAAAATGGCATCTGAGGAGGACTGACAAAGAGCTATGAAAAGAATAGAAGTGAAAGGCAAAGGAGAAAAGGAAAGATATACCCATTTGAATGCAGAGTTCCAAAGAATAGCAAGGAGAGATAAGAAAGCCTTCTTCAGTGATCAATGCAAAGAAATAGAGGAAAACAATAGAATGGGAAAGACTGGAGGTCTCTTCAAGAAAATTAGAGATACCAAGGGAACATTTCATACAAAGATGGGCTCAATAAAGGACAGAAATTGTAGGGACCGAACAGAAGCAGAAGATATTAAGAAGAGGTGGCAAGAATGCACAGAAGAACTATACAAAAAAGATCTTCATAACCCAGATAATCACGATGGTGTGATCACTCACCTAGAGCCAGACATCCTGCAGTGCAAAGTCAAGTGGGCTTTAGGAAGCATCACTAGGAACAAAGCTAGTGGAGGTGATGGAATTCCAATTGAGCTATTTCAAATCCTAAAAGATGATGCTGTGAAAGTGCTGCACTCAATATGCTAACAAATTTGGAAAACTCAGCAGTGGCCACAGGACTGGAAAAGGTCAGGTTTCATTCCAATCCCAAAGAAAGGCAATGCCAAAGAATGCTCAGACTAACGCACAATTGCACTCATCTCACACACTAGCAAAGTAATGCTCAAAATTCTTCAGGCCAGACTTCAACAGTACGTGAACCATGAACCTCCAGATGTTCAAACTGGATTTAGAAAAGGCAGAGGAACCAGAGATCAAATTGCCAACATCTGCTGTATCATCGAGAAAGCAAGAGAGCTCCAGACAAACTTCTGCTTTATTCACTATGCCAAAGCCTTTGACTGTGTAGATCACAACAAACTGTGGAACATTCTTAAAGAGATGGGACTACCAGACCACCTGACTTGCCTCCTTAGAAATCTGTGTGCAGGTCAAGAAGCAACATTTAGAACTGGACATGGAACAAAAGACTGGTCCCAAATTGGGAAAGGAGTATGTCAAGGCTGTATATTGTCACCCTGCTTATTTAACTTCTATGCAGAGTACATCATGAGGAACGCTGGGCTGGAAGAAGCACAAGCTGGAATCAAGATTGCCAGGAGAAATATCAGTAACTTCAGATATGCAGATGACACCACACTTATGGCAGAAAGTGAAGAAGAACTAAAGAGCCTCTTGATGAAGTTGAAAGAGGAGAGTGAAAAAATTGGCTTAAAGCTCAACATTCAGACAACTAAGATCATGGCATCTGGTCCCATCACTTCATGGCAAATAGATGGGGAAACAGTGGAAACAGTGATAGACTTTATTTTGGGGGGCTCCAAAATCACTGTTGATGGTGGTTGCAGCCGTGAAATGAAAAGATGCTTGCTCCTTGGAAGAAAAGTTATGACCAACCTAGACTGCATATTAAAAAGCAGAGACATTACTTTGCCAACAAAGGTCCATCTAGTCAAGGCTATGGTTTTTTCCAGTAATCATGTATGGATGTGAGAGTTGGACTTTAAAGAAAGCTGAGCGCCAAAGACTTGATGCTTTTGAACTGTGGTGTTAGAGAAGTCTTGAGAGTCCCTTGGACTGCAAGGACATCCAACCAGTCCATCGTAAAGGAAATCAGTCTTGAGCATTCATTGGAAGGACTGATGCTGAAGCTGAAACTCCAATACTTTGGCCACCTGATGTGAAGAACTGACTCATTGGAAGAGACCCTGATTCTGGGAAAGATTGAAGGCAGGAGGAGAAGAGGACGACAGAGGATTAGATGGATTGATGGTATCACCAACTCAGTGGACATGAGTTTGAGTAAACTCTGGGAGTTGGTGATGGACAGGGAGGCCTGGTATGCTGCAGTCCATGGGCTCTCAAAGAGTCGGACATGACTGAGTAACTGAACTGAACTGAAGTGAACGCTTAAATGGAAATACAAGGGACAGGGCAAGGACTTTCTCTCCACACCCCGCCCTCGCTCTTTTATCTCCTGTGCCTGACAAGGTACCTGGTATAGAGAAAGTCCTAATAAATATTTGTTGGAAGAATGTCAGGATCATGGAGAAAAAATGAATTTTGAATGAAAATCAGACTAGTGGGAAAAAATGCATTAAACTATTTTGGCAAAAATGTGTTATTGGGAACTACAGGAAATTGTTGTTTTCCTACATCTACTTTTCGAGATTTTATAAATTTTCTAAAATAATCACATTTTACCTATATCAGAAAGAAGACATTGTGAATAAAATAATGTCACAAAAATATTTAAGTTGTTTTTGGTTTGTATGTATGGTGTCTATAGTTGTGCTGGGGGGTTTTTTTTGTTTGTTTGTTTGTAAATCTGGCAGAAAAATTTCCTTGTTCCAGCTGCGTGTTGCCCCCTCAAGCAGTAGATGGCAGCATTCAACTTGTAAAAAACAAATAGCCTTTCACTAACTTGTAAACCCCACAGAAAGAGAGAGAGGAAGGAATAAACGGGGAGGGAGGGAGGGAAAGTTGGAGGCACCTTAATGGTTAAAGTTCTGTAGTGTTTGGATACTTCAGAAAATGAAAACTTGTTTGAAGCTGGGAACATTTTATCCTTACACCACAGTGTCCCAGTTTAATTCAGACAGATGATATCTTCAGGCTGTTTAAACAACTAATCCTGAAAGTCCACTAGTGAAGAGGAATGATAGCATAATTTTACATTTCCCAGAATCACATTGGTAGCTGTAGTCAAGACCAACCTTCTGTGGCAGCTGCTTTCAAAGAGTAATTTTAAGACCATTATTTTCCCATTCCTGCATCTCTAACTTTTGTTGTTATTTGCTTGCTCAGTTGTGTCTCACTCTTTGTGACCCCATTGAACGTAGCTCGCCAGGCTCCTCTGTCCATGTTATTCTCCAGGCAAGAATATTGGAGTAGGTTGCCATTTCCTCCTCCAGGGGATCCTCCTGACCCAGGGATTGAACCCACGTCTCCTGTGTCTCTTGCACTGGCAGGCTGATTGTTTACTGCTGAGCCACAGGGGAAGTCCACAGCTCTAAATAATGCTCCCCAAAATTACTTTCCTTTGAACTGAGGTACATTAAAAACACTGTCGCCTTTTAAAATTTGGTTATCCCTAGAGGAATTTGAACAATCACAGAATTTTAATGTTATAAAGTGATAAAATCTAGTTTTTTCTTTGTTGGACAAAGAAATCTGAGACTAAGAGCTTAAACAACTCCTGCCTGCCCCCCACCCTCCCACCCATGACCAGTGGTGGAGCTGAGTGAAACCAGGCCTAGGCCCCAACCTTCAGCCCACTATATTTTTTTATGTTTGCTTGTGTTTTGCGGTATCATACTGCTTCTCTTTAAGAATATATATACCAAATCCTTTCTATTCTTGTCCTCCTGTATAGATCTTTCCCATCCTGTGAGATACAGGTTAAATCTCACCCCTCTATAAAAAATCTTCCCTCAATCAAACTCAGGATAGACGTGCCCAGTGACTCAGTAGCATAACCCCTGGATATCATAGTACTCTTAATTAAGCACCATAAATGCTACTGTATTTTAAATTAGTATAGTTAAATACATCAATTTAAGAGAGGTAAGTTTTCAGTGGAGTGAACATGAACTAAATTTTGTGTGTAATGCATTGGTAAAAGACTTTCATTGTTTGATTTCACTTGAAACACTAATGCTTTGTACCTGTATTGTGTGACTTCCCTTGGGTAGCCAATTAAAAGTGATGAGAAATCAGGAGTCTCAGAATCTGGTCATAACTTTATTTGCTAACTGGGTATATAAGTTTTGAGCTACGTTAACCCTTTCTATGAATCAATTGAAAAATGGGGATGATATACCTGTTGACAAACAATCTCTATAGATTCTATTTTCTTTTCTCTGCTCTTTTCTCCAGTACCACTTTACTAGTTTAACACTTTTATCATCCTTGGTCTATGGTGCTCTAGCCACTCAAATTATAGTCTGCAGCCAAGCAACAGCTTGCTAGAAATGCAGAATCTTGGGCTATATTCCAAATCTATCAAATTCTCCAAAAAGAATTTCCTTTTTAACCAGACCTTTAGGTACTCACATATACATTAAAATTTAAGAAGCAGTGACCTAAACTAATTACAGCCTTTTAGCTCATTTCTCTGTCTCAACTGTGGCTCCTTCCAATCTACCTCTGCATTCCACCTAGGAAGGTCTTTTCAATAGGCCAAGCTGGTTAGATTACTTCTCTATTTTAAATTCCTCCCTACTATGAAATAGCAATATGGAAACAGCACAAGCATGTCTTACTTGAACCACCTATGAGTTTTGTGATTTTTGACAGATGATTCAAACTTCTCTTGGTCTCAGTTTCCTTCATTCATAAAATGACAGTAAAAATGTCTAACCTCATAGGGTCAGGATAAGGATTAAATTAGTCTTTATATGCAGAAATTTTGCAGATGAAAATGTGATGTCTGAGATTTAGTTCTGAATAGTCAATGGCAGTGGGGAAGGTGTGGATGGGGATACAAATGAAATAAGACCAGAGAAGCAGATTGTGTCTTCAAAGTATGGCTGCAACAATATCTCCTATCACACATGCTCTTCTGCAATGTATCCTTGACACCACTCCACTTTAAGATGAGAGCCTAAACAAACACTTGTTGGATCTTGAAAACATTATGCTAAGTGAAAGAAGCCAGACACAAAATGTTACTGGAAAAACTATACAGGAACATTCATAGTTGCAGTATTCATAATAACTAAAAAGTGGGGGGGGCACTCAAATGTCCATCAACGGATGAACGAATAAGCAAAATGTGTGGTATACCCATACAATGGAATATTATTCATCCATAAAAAAGGAATGAATGACTTGAAAGAAGCCAGACACAAAAGGTCACATGATTTTAGTTATCTGAAATACCCAAAACAGGTAAAAAATATAGAAAGAGAAAGCATACTGGTGGTTGCCAGAGGCAGCCTTTAAGAGATTGAACCTAATTCTAGTTGCCTTGAATCTTAGCACTTACAGTCTTTAACTCACTGATAACCAATGTGGCAGAAGTGATGCTGTGTGACTTCTAAGGTGATATCAGAAGTCATGGACCTTTCACCTAGTTCTTTTGAGAAACTTGCTCAGGGAGAAACCAGCAAGAAGTCTGACTACTCTGAGATCACCATACCAGAAAGACCATATTTACATACTCTAGTCCACATTCTAGCTCATCTCAGCCTTCCAGCCATTCTCATCAAGCCACCAAACATAGGACTGAAGCTGTCTTGGGCCCTCTGTACCAGCAAATCCACCAGCTGAGTGGTCTCAGTTGGTGCTATAAAGGGGAGAATTGCCCTGCCCAAATTCCTGGCCCCCACAACTCATGGGATATAATAAAATGGTTGTTTTATGCCACTAAGTATAGAGGTAAGTTTTTTTATGCAGCAACAGATAACCAGAACAACTGGCATTAGCTGATAATTTTTGAAGCTGGGTAATGGATACATGGAAGTTCATTATATCAATCTCTCTACTTGTTTTTCATAACAAAGCTTTTAAAAAAATGTATGAAATACTCAGCTCAAATTTGGTCATCAATCAATATTAGCTATTTTTTTTTTGCCTCACCATGCTGCATGTGGAATCTTAGTTCCCCAACCAAGGATCGAATCCATGCCCCCTGCAGTGGAAGTGTGGAGTCCTAACCACTGGACCACCGGGGAAGTCCAATAATAGTTATTATTTTTGTAAGTGGAAGTAGTCAACAAATGATAGCTGTTATTGTGAATGGAAAAACATTGAAATTGGTTAGTTACAGCATTTAGGGTCCTCTCTCCTGCTGACTTCTTCAAGCCCATCCCTCATTAACTCATACCTTTCGATTAACTCCCATATGCTCTAGAAATTACCAAAATACTTATAGTTACTAGAACGTGGCATGCTAATTTATCCTGACAAGATACTGTCTATGTTGCTTTCTCTTTTGAGGGATATTTACCCATCATGGTTTCCTTATAATCTTTCAACATTCAGCTCAAGTGTAACTCCATGAGGGAAACTTTCTGACACAGATGTAGAATTTATTCCTCCTGTTGTTAGGCTCCTAAATACTTTTTCCAAGGCATCAGTTCAGTTCAGTTCAGTCGCTCAGTCATGTCCGACTCTAAGCGACCCCATGAACCACAGCACACCAGGCCTTCCTGTCCATCACCAACTCCCGGAGTTCACTCAAACTCATGTCCATCGAGTCGGTGATGCCATCCAGCCACCTCATTCTCTGTCGTCCCCGTCTCCTCCTACCCCCAATTGCTCCCAGCATCAGAGTCTTTTCCAGTGAGTCAACTCGTTGCACGAGGTGGCCAAAGTATTGGAGTTTCAGCTTTAGCATAAGTCCTTCCAATGAACACCCAGGATTGATCTTCCAAGGCATCAGCACTAGTTTATTATGCTTATGTGCTTATTTGTCTGTTTTCCCTTCCCAGAATGTGAACTTTTCCCCACTGTGCTGTGTGGGATTCAGCAGATGAACATGCCAAAATTTCAACCTTCTTGAAGCTTATTGTGCAAGTAGGGAAGCCAGACAATAAACAAGTAAATCTATAATTAAATTGTGATAAGTCCAATGATGGATACAAGCAAGATATGACAATAATGGGTGAAAAAAAGCAAACTCCTCTCTGATAAATATGACATTTGTGTTGAGACTAGAAACATGAGTAGGAGTTAACCTTATTCACAAGCCAAGGATTAGCTGAAGGCCTGGCACATAGTAGAATGTATTTTCTGTGTTCTGTGTTCTAGTTCACAAGTTTCTTGTGAGAATCACATGGGATAACATTGGCAAAAGTTCACTGGAGAGTATAAAGTGCAACAAAATGCAACTTAACTACAAATTATATCCTGAGGCATAGGAAGTGCTCTTAGAATTCACTCTTATTAGAGTGAGACTCAGAAAACTTCTGCAGACAAGCAAGTTCTGCCCTGGCCAAGTGTATCCAGCCATACGATCTCCACAAACATAATTTTCTCATTCTGTTTGAATCATCAGCATGGCCTTTAATAAGATACAGGAGGGAGTAGACATGGCTTGTGTGGGCGTAGATTTGGATGAAGTCTTATGGCAGGAAGGGAGCCAGCTCTAGTACATTGACTGGACGATCAAACTGGATGACTTTCAAGAGTGGAGGAGGATGCTCAAGAGAGTGGCAAGTGGGGAAGATGATTAAAAACAGTAATTTTAACAACGGTTATACCCCTAACTGATTCTGTGTTTAAGTGTTTGAATTCTTCCCCCTTCTTTACCTCTCTGACTTATAATTGGCCAAATATTTCCTGTTTCCAGTAAAACCAGTTCAGTTCAGTTCAGTTCAGTCGCTCAGTCATGTCCGACTCTCCGCGACCCCATGAATTACAGCACGCCAGGCCTCCCTGTCCATCACCAACTCCCGGAGTACACTCAAACTCATGTCCACAGAGTCGGTGATGCCATCCAGCCATCTCATTCTCCGTCGTCCCCTTCTCCTCCCGCCCCCAACCTTTCCCAGCATCAGAGTCTTTTCCAGTGAGTCAACTCGTCGCATGAGGTGGCCAAAGTATTGCAGTTTCAGCTTTAGCATCAGTCCTTGCAATGAACACCCAGGATTGATCTCCTTTAGAATGGACTCGTTGGATCTTCTTGCAGTCCACGGGACTCTCAAGAGTCTTCTCCAACACCACAGTTCAAAAGCATCGATTCTTCGGCGATCAGCTTTCTTCACAGTCCAACTCTCACATCCATACATGACCACGGGAAAAACCATTGCCTTGACTAGACGGACCTTGGTTGGCAAAGTAATGTCTCTGCTTTTAAATATACTATCAAGGTTGGTCATAACTTCCCTTCCAAGGAGCAAGCGTCTTTTAATTTCATGGCTGCAATCAGCATCTGCAGTGATTTTGGAGCCCAAAAAAATAAAGTCTGACACTGTTTCCACTGTTTCCCCATCTATTTCCCATGAAGTGATGGGACCAGATGCCATGATCTTTGTTTTCTGAATGTTGAGCTTTAAGCCAACCTTTTCACTCTCCTCTTTCACTTTCATCAAGAGGCTTTTGAGTTCCTCTTCACTTTCTGCCATAAGGATAGTGTCATCTGCATATCTGAGGTTATTGATATTTCTCCCAGCAATCTTGATTCCAGCTTGTGCTTATTCCAGCCCAGCGTTCCTCATGATGTACTCTGCATATAAGTTAAATAAGCAAGGTGACAATATACAACCTTGACGTACTCCTTTTCCTATTTGGAACCAGTCTGTTGTTCCATGTCCAGTTCTAACTGTTGCTTCCTGACCTGCATACAGGTTTCTCAAGAGGCAGGTCAGGTGGTCTGGGATTCCCATCTCTTTCAGAATGTTCCACAGTTGATTGTGATCCACACAGTCAAAGGCTTTGGCATAGTCAATGAAGCAGAAATAGATGTTTTTCTGAAACTCTCTTGCTTTCTCCGTAATCCAGCGGATGTTGGCAATTTGATCTCTGGTGCCTCTGCCTTTTCTAAAACCTGCTTGAACATCTGGGAGTTCACGGTTTACATACTGCTGAAGCCTGGCTTGGAGAATTTTGAGCATGACTTTACTAGCGTGTGAGATGAGTGCAATTGTGCGGTAGTTTGAGCATTCTTTGGCATTGCCTTTCTTTGGGATTGGAATGAAGACTGACCTCTTCCAGTCCTATGGCCACTGCTGAGTTTTCCAAATCTGCTGGCATATTGAGTGCAGCACTTTCACAGCATCATCTTTCAAGACTTGAAATAGCTCAACTGGAATTCCAGAGGAAAATTAATATATATTTGTCTACTAGGGCTTCCCTGGTGGCTCAGTTTGTAAAGAATCCACCTGCAATACAGGATACTGCTTGCAACAAAAAAGACCAGGGTTCTATCCCTGGGTCGGGAAGATCCTCTGGTGAAGGAAAGGGCAACCCACTCCAGTATTCTTGCCCAGAGAATTCAATGGACAGAGGAGCCTGGTGGGCTACAGTCCATGGGGTCTCAAAGAGTCAGACACTACTGAGTGACAAACACTTTCACACTACCTTTCCTGATTTATTAATTTTATTTGGGCTCTTTACTTGATATTACTGTTTTAAAGTCTTAATGTTTTGGTGTAATAAATTTTATACCCCAATGATTTGAAATTTATATTTCCATAGTATCCTGGTGGCTATTCTAAAACTATCCTAAGGAACATCGGGAGACATCTTGAGAAGCTGCAATACAGTACAAGTGTGTTCATCTGAATAGTCTTGAGGAAAAGGTCCCTTTGTGATGTAAAAAATATTGATGTCTCTTGGAAAAGAGCCAAGTTCAGACATGGGATGTGCATTAGTTTAAAAAGATTGACAGAGGTGGAAATTGTAAGACAAAAAGATGCTTACAGATCTCTGGATTCACAAATGAGTAATTAAAATAGTGCTTAATACTATCATTAATAAATACCCGAGGAAGAAAGAAAAGTGAGAAGAAATGATGAATAAAATGCTGTTGGGTGGAAATGATTTGGAAAAGAACTAATTAGTAAGTCAACTGATTGACCAGTGCACGCAAAGTCAAAGACCTATTGCATACCCAGTACTGAGATGGGCTGGACATTACCAGCTCCCCTTATAAAGCTATTGCCACTAGTCCTGTCACCTTTGCCTGCTACTCAAGTGAAGGTAGGCCTAAGTTCAAAAAAGGAGTCCCCTTCACTTGGTTACTATATGTGTTGTCTCTGCATTAAGTATCTCCAGCAGTCTCCAGGGACAAGATGCTCTGACTTCAAATGACTGGACAGCTCTGGCAAGGAATATTCAGGCAGTAGAGATTGTTCCATTAGGAACATGACAAAATCTCTTAGAGCTACCATAGTGTCTTTATTTTGATTTTACACCATTAAACTATACTGTGATATAAAATCTATACAGTAAGTTGTTTCTGTGAATAGATCTCCTGACCAAGGAGATAACCTATGGAGAAAACAGGCAGTTCACATTTGGATTTTGGTGCAGTTCAGATTTGGAATGGTATAAGCCAGTTATCTGGACTTAGTCATCCTTGAGTAAGATGACTCTCAAGGTTTTGGACCCACAAGAGCTGAGAGGGAAGACACTTGACCTTTGAGAGCTGATTTCCTCTTCTCCCACTCCATATGGACTAGTGTGACCATCCATAAAGACTCTGTCCAGATCTGCCTTTGTCTCCCTTAAACCACTGCCAATAGGCCCTACTTCTGCTCTTCTACCACAGCCCAGCAATCTTTACTTTGCACCCAGAATGGTTTTTGGAATTGACTCTAATAGAAATCTTTCAACCAGAATAGTCTGTTCAATATTCTGTTGTGCCCATTAACTGTAGGAATTACAGTCCAATGGGCTGCTCTTTATAGTGACCATTAAAGTGTTGTTCACTGACTTTTATTTTTAAAATGCTGAGAACACACTGGATAGTATTTTACTGTTCTTACACAGTAATAGAAAATGGCTCCAGTGTATATTTTTATGTTTCCTTCTTGAAAATTAAAAACTGATGATTCATAACTGTGTCTGTAGGAAGCAAGGTGAGGCTTCCAAAAGGTGTTAACTGTGAAGACGTGGTGAAGATGCTCAAGATAAAGGGCCTGGGGACAAGAGAGTTGAGAAGGGCTTGAGAATGGCACAGTTACTCAGACATCAGGAACTCTCTTGAAGCTACTTTGAAACCACATTAGAAATCAAGGAAGAGAAAGGAAAGAATTAGTTTGGACTTGGCAGAACCACAGCCACACTCATGGGTGTTCCTTGCCAGGATTTACATGTACAATTCTATAGATTCAGGCAAAAAGTCACATTACAATACTCCATAGACAAGTTCTCCAGTGACACATTAAATCATCCTTTGCTGCTGCTGCTGCTAAGTCGCTTCAGTCGTGTCCAACTCTGTGCGACCCCATAGACGGCAGCCCACCAGGCTCCCCTGTCCCTGGGATTCTCCAGGCAAGAGTACTGGAATGGGGTGCCATCGCCTTCTCCAAATCATCCTTTGAGACTCTGTCAATTTGGATGTAGTTTCTTTTCATACCCCAAGATGGAGCTGAAGCAATGTTATCTTCTGCAAACTCAATGTATTTGGAAGAATACGGGACCTTCTGTATGTTCACAGAGCAAGTGCAAAGGAAAAGGAAGCATTGTGCTTTTTCTTCTAAAAAAAAGATGTTTCACAGATGAGTAACATGTAGTAAGAGAGAAGTACAGAATCACTGCAACTGTTTGGACTGGCTTCTTTTCTCAGCACAGTCACACTGTCTTCTCTGGAAAGGAAAGCCTACGTTCCATAGTAGGCCACAGGTGAGGTTTTGAGGGCTAGGGATTTGTTTCTCTCCCTTGCCATCCTTGTCACTCAGGTTTTCACCATTCAAGAGGAATAAAGGATAGATTGAGAGATCCTGAGTGGGCCAAAAGTCTGACAAATAACCAGATATTTTCATAAAATGAAGGAGTTTGGTAATTGCCAATTTAGCCTGGTTCTGCTTCCAGCTGGTTCCCTTTTCAGCTGACTGGCCCAAGTAACTATTGAGATCATTAAAGCATCTAAGGGCTGAAGCTAGAGGAGTTTGACTTTCCATTTCCTACTCACTTGGATAACTGTTTCCTCCTAAGCAAGGAGCTAATTAAGACATCATCACTGCTTTTTTTTTTTTAATGGAGGAAATAGACTTTCAATCTGTTTCTTAAATATAAGGACCTTTTAGCATACAGTGAATCTTTAAAATATCTAGTATTTAAATAGAGCCAAGACAAAGGGGAAAAAAATGTGAGGTTTCTAGAGTCACAGAATCTTTGGCATATTATATGATTATTTATTAGTTATTCAGCACTTGCTATGGGCAAGCCACTGAATTAACCATTCTACATCATTTATTAATCATCGCAACAACTCTATGAAGTAGCTACAATTATTATCCCCATTTTGCAGATGGGGAAACTGAAGCTTACAGAGGTTACCCAAGCCCAAAGGTAGGAAGTGGTTGAACTAGGTATCTTACTTGAAAAGGTTGTCTTCTTAATCACTGTGCTACACAGTACATGAGGGGTGTTGACTTGAATACCTTCAGGGCCTTAAAATCATTAAAAGTTACCACCATTATTGAGGGCTTATCATATGCTAGGCCCTATTCTACACTCTCTATATGTATCAACTCATATTTATCCTCTAACTCTCACAACCCCCAAACGAAGGTACTATTATTTTACAGATAAGAAAAGTGAGGCACGGAGAACTACATTTCTTACATTCAAAAAACTGATAAGTGATGTAGCCTGGGCTACACATTTTGCCGAAGACCATCCCCTTAATCACTATGCTGTATTGAAAGTAATATGTTCATTTCTGAATGAGGCAGCCCAGTCCACTTTGAGGATCAGCTTTCTTTGTTAGAAAGTTGGACCTGTAGCTCTAGGGAACTTCTCAGAAGCAAATAGTAGAGTTCAGGAGTCCAACCTTTGGCCGAGGCTCTTGCTCAATTCCTTCCCCAAAGCATGTCCCCATTACCCTTTAACCTGCATCTTTGAGCAACTGATTATATGGAGAGTTCAGTACTGCCACATCTCAGCTGTGCCTTTAATGTTTGATGAGTCTGCTAGCACACTATGTTTTCCATTTGATCTAAAAAAGATCTAATGAGAGATTATTTCCCGATAATACATTGTCTGCTTTCAACATCACTAGGAAAAGCACTTTGCTACAAACAATCCCTATTTTGGTATAATTGCCTTTGAAAAAGTGGGCAGAAAAGGCAGCAGAAACTTCTCAGAGTTTGGGTCTGATTTCCTGAGGTGTTCCATTTCAGAAGAGGCCCCTGACAACAGGCAGAGAATAAAAACAAGTGTGGTCTGGGGCAGACAGTGTTTTTCAAACAGTTGGCTAAATCTCTCCTGGCAGCCGGGAAGCAGCTGAATCATCAAACGCTAGGCCTCTAACGAGAGGGAGGCTGGGCTGTATTGAAGTGCATTCCAGACTGCCTGTGAAACCCAGAGCTGCTGCTGCTTCACCAGTGCTGGCACTCTTCCAAGGGGCTGGTGTGGCTGAACTCATCAAAGCCTGATTTCATCTCTTCTCTCTTTCCTCCTTTTTGTGATTTCCTACACAATGTTCCCCTGCCTTTGGATGAAATATTTGAATGACTTTTGGGGTCATCTCAGGTACAGCCTCCACTCTGCAAGCTAAAGTTAATGAAATCCATTTCCTGGTCGGAAAGTCAAAATAGCAGAGAAGAAAGTCACTGAGATGGAGCACTCAGAAAATGGATGAGATTGGGCAGACATTCTTTTCCAAAAGGCAGGAATGACCTAGGCATTCAGAAATTGAAATCCAGATGTTTGGACAAAACCTTAGATCCAATTTGAATCTTAGAAGTGTTGAAATCATTTATGAAATCCTTGGACTAAAACTTCAGAGAGTGGAGGGTAAGGAAGGGGGCCTAAATAGGGTAATTCATCTTGAAAATAAGTAGATCACCCATTCATATCAGAAACAAAACAAATGTTTGGACTCCCTGCACAGGAAGAATGAACAATATTTGCTGTGTCTTTTAAGATGACAGATATGTACCATTCTGAGCCTAATTATGAATGAGTACAAAGATATCTTCTTTGTTTCTCCATCTCTGCAAATATGCAGATAATTTAATTTAATTGCATTTGTCTCTTATAATTAAGGGGGAGGATCTAGTGACTTATTGACAGTGCCAAGTTGGGTACTGATCAGAACCTGAAGCTGACCTCAACCTGCTGAGATAGGTTTTTTAACCTAAAGGAGTGCTTTGGAAGGGAGGAGACTTCTTTGCTGTTAGCAGTAAACTGAGAACACATGAGTAGGGGGGAGGTGGTGAGTTGGAAAGAACCTTGAAATTCCACAATACTATAATCCATTGTCTGGACTCTGATGGGAAAAAGAAACTGAATTCTCCTCCCCTCAGTTCTTGCCAAGAGCATTCCTTCTCCAGTGTGTTCTCCCTGATCCCACCCCTAATAATAATAACGTGTGTTATTTTTATGAAACTCCAAAGAACTCTCATTTATATTTGATCTATACAACTTGGAGAGGATGGAAAGGAGAGATGTCCTTTTATACAGATGAGAGCACTGAGCCCCAAATAAATTAATTGGTGTGTGCCAAGTCACACAAGAATATTAGATGTAGAGCCAGGTCCACTAGGTCATCAGGACCTGAGGCTATTACTCCTTTTACACACCAAACCATGCTGGTTTGGAGTACTGGTTCTCAAATTTTCAGGTCTATCAGAATCACCTGGGAAGCATTTCACAAATGCAGATTTATAGACTTTACTGTCAGAAGTAAAGTACGTCTGAATAGGTGTCCAGAATCTGCATTTTTTAACAAGGTTGCAAATGTTTCTAATATAAGTGGTCTTTTGGCCATACCTCAAATGACAATGAATCCATAAGCCCTGAACTGTTCAGAGATTTGGCTTCCCTGGTGGCTCAGATGGTAAAGAATCCACCTGCAATGGAGAAGTCCCAGGTTCCATCCCTAGGTCAGGAAGATCTCCTGGAGGAGAGTATGGCAACACACTCCAGTATCCTTGCCTGGAGAATTCCATGGACAGAGGAGTTTTGCAGGCTACAGTCCATGCGGTCACAAAGAGTTGGACACAACTGAGCGACTAACACTTCACTTCAAATGACAGTGAATCCATAAGCCCTGAGTTGTTCAGATTTCATTTAAATCTCTATAGATAATCTTTTTTAAAAAATTATCATTTTTGGCTCTGGTGGGTCTTCATTGCTGCATGGGCTTTTCTCTGGTTGTGGCGACTGGAGGCTACCGTCTAGTTGCAATACACTGGCTTCTTTTGTTGCAGAGCACAGGCTCTAGGTGTATTGGCTTCAGTAGTTACAACTCCCAGGCTCAATAGCTGTGGCACATGGGCTTAGTGGTTCCGCAGCATATGAAATCTTCTCGGATCAGGAATCAAACGCTTGTCTCCTGCATTGGCAGGCAGATTCTTTACCACTGGGCCACCAGGGAAGTCCTCTATAGATTCTTTTAATTAAAAATTCACATAGGAATAGAAGAAAACTAAGAGGGCCATTGTTAAGAGGATCATGAAATGAGGGAGTCGAAGAGAATAGAGGTTGTCTTTGGCAAAGGACACTTGCTCCTTCAGCTGTCTCCCTCTAAAGTCCCTTTTCCACATGAAAGTTGAGTCAAACATCAAAGGAATCCTTGAAGATAAGGATATCTTGGAAACTGATCCCTGAGACATGTGGCCAATGGCTAAAGAAAGGGACTTTGCAAACATGGCATAGGGGCTGCTGCTGCTGCTGCTAAGTCACTTCAGTCGTGTCCGACTCTGTGTGACCCCATAGACGGAAGCCCACCAGGCTCCCCCGTCCCTGGGAGTCTCCAGGCAAGAACACTGGAGTGGGTTGCCATTTCCTTCTCCAATGTGTGAAAGTGAAGAGGCTCAGTCATGTCTGACTTGTAGCGACCCCATGGACTGCAGCCTACCAGGCTCCTCCGTCCATGGGATTTTCTAGGCAAGAGTACTGGAGTGGCTTGCCATTGCCTTCTCTGGGCATAAGGGCAACTCTAGGTAAATAGAACAGATGTACATGAGCTCCAGGTGTTTGTCATTAATAGCACAACTGGTAGGTTCTTTACTCTGGAATCAAATTGCCTGGATTTGAATCCTCCCTCTTCCAATCAGCTATGTAACCTTAGGAAAGGGGGATTCCCAGGTAGCTCAGTTGTAAAGAATCCGCTTGCCAGTGCAGGAGATACGTGTTGAATCCCTGGGTTGGGAAGATCCTCTGGAGGAGGGAATGGAAACCCACTCTAGTATTCTTGCCTGGAGAATGCCATGGACAGAGGAGCGTGGTGGGCTATGGTCCATGTAGTCTCAAGGAGTTGGTCATGACTGAAGACACACGCAGACAACCTTGGGAAAGTCACATAACCTTCCCATGGCTTAGTTTCCTCATTGATAAAATGGAGATGAAGTTACCATATATTTCATGGTGTTGTTGTAAAGATTAAATGAAAGAACACATGTACGCCACTTAGAACAGTGCTGGCATCTAATTACAATTTTCCTGAGTCATCATTGAATTGCAATTAATAAAGATTGGCTTGTGCCTAGAATAAGTTATTCCAGTGATTTTCATGCCTGCCTATGCCTATGAAGAGCCGTAGATGGCACCATTGTGGCAGTCTGCTAGGTCCCTTTTCCAGCCTAAAAGATGAATCCTGATAAGATATGGGTCTTCAAGTGGCAGCACCACAGGGCAAAGAGACATTTGATCATTAAAGACTATACTTTTTCTCTCAAAAGTTATTCAGTGGAATTTAATACAAATCTGGTCAGTGGCAGTAATAGCAAAACATACATTCAAAACACTGTGGCATAATGCAATTATTCCTCTTATAACTTATTCATCATGATTATGAAGATGATGGAAGGGCACTGAGGCTCCTCTAAGAGGATAAGGATGGTCTTTGGGGACATAGCCTCAGTCAGCTGCCCAGCATGGCATGGCGGCTGGTTATAGGTGTATGGGCTATTCCTATATGAGCTTTTAATTAAAAATCCAGAGCCTGGCTTTCCAGAATTTGCTTATGAGTAGTATTTTTGGGATTTTGGCAGTTGGTGGCCTTATGGGAAGAGCTTCCCTGATGCCTCAACAGTAAAGAATCTGCCTGCCAATGCAGGAGATGCAGGGCAGGTTCAGTCCTTGGGTGGGGAAGATTCCCTGGGGGAGGAAATGGCAACCTGCTCAATTCTTGCCTGGAAAATCCTGTGACAGAGGAGGCTGGTGGGCTATAGTCCATGGGGACACGACTTAGCAAGTAAATAAAAACAGCCACAAGATTTATGAGAAGTGTATTAGATGTCTGGAGACCCTAGGGTATAGGGGTGTGTGGGGGTTGGAGAGAAGAGGGAGAAATAGAGAGGTTGAAGGAAAGAGAACTTGACAAAGACAGAGGGCAATGATATGAATGTGCTTTGGGTGACAGTGGAGGCTGTGGATGAAAAGCAAGAGAAGAGAATTTTTGAGAGGGGTTGGTGGGAGACAGGGAAGATCTAGCACTGTGTCCAAAATCTAGAAGCTTCTGAAGTACATCATGTCTCACAGGAAAAGCAGTGTCATCCTAGCCTGAGTCAGTGCACCTACCAGCAGCTTTGCTCCCTGCTGTCTGTATGGTCACTCACACTCACAGGAACATCTACTTCCATGCCCCCAAGTCATTTCATGGTATGTTCATCTGTACCTCTGCTGCTCATGTGATGGACAGCCAGCCCACAAGGCATCAGAGTACCAACAAGTAGCTTAAGTCGAAGTACAAGGGAAACATTGGCAAATATAAGATACTTATATTTGTAAGTGTCTGGTACCAATTATAGCCAGTGAGCACTTAAACATTCAAGAGGCTAGGAGCAGTGGTATCAATATGGAGGTCCAGAGGCTTGTGTCTTTGATCAGGTGCATATGTGCATCTAAAGAACACACTTGCACATAGAAATCTTTCAGTAACTGGCTGCTTTCATAAAACTGATGTAAGAAGGATAAGTCCATTCCTGGAGTTCTCTTTCAACAGGTTCAGTTACATAGAGCAAACTGTTCACAGTTCAGCCCATTTATTCCTGAATGAGCGTCTGTTTGGCCTGGACCCAAGGCCTGCTAGGCTACAGGGCGATAGTGGCTGCAGGAGCAGCTTTGGCTACTGTGCTTTTCGTGCACATGAGGCTCCCACATTTTACCCTTTGAATTGAATAGTCCCTTGAAAAATACATTGAATTTGAAGGATTTTTTTTCATGTATTTTGCAGCCTCCAAAAACACCTAAGGCTTTGATTATAATCATAGCTCAGTTGAACTTTGACTAGATTTTATACAGACCAAGTTCAGTTTAATCACTTACACAGAAGGACATCGTGAAATATGTTTTCATTCTGATTTTTTTGCACCTAACTGGGAGACAACTACCAAATAAAAAGGCTATCAGGATTTTTCTACTAGACTATAAAGTCTCTTTAATTCTTTGACAGATGTACAGTTTGAATGAACTAAAGCCAGGGTTTTCAGGAGGCCAGAAAATAAGGCTAGAATTAATGGAAATTAATAGTTTTGCCTTTTGGAGACAAACTGAATAGGCAGAACTATTTATCCAGAGCCAGGTTCTTAAAAATACCTAGTGGAACAAAGAATATAGGCATATCCTTTTGTACTTCATGGTAATACAATGCAATAACTGGCTTTGGTGATATACACTGTTTTTAAAATAATCCTCAGCAAGTTACAGGCAACAGTATGGTTTGGAAAAGTAAATCATCTATGCCTTGTGTCCAGGATGTACGATTCAGAAATCCTGATTTTATATGCTGGCATGAAGATATGCACAGGCCCTGATTTATAGAACTTTTTAAAAAATGTGGTGGGGCTTGAGCTCCACAAAACCTTCCTTGTAACTCCCAAGTTGAGTGAAATGTCCACTGATATATTTCTGTGTACTTACCTGTTTAGATATCTGTCATTCATAATGCATTGTAAGGTCCTTGAGAGCGGAGATTGTAGTCTGCTCATATGTAAAACACCACTACCAATATAAAGTAGGCATTAAATAAATATTTGTTAAACTGTTGATGGAAGTCAGGCAGTGGGGCAAATGAAAATTGGGCAGGGAAGTGGCCTAAAATGAACATTAAAACATTGTGCACTTTCTAGTCTGCTCTCTATGATTTGTATTAAAAAAATTTGTGCTCCTGGAGCTGAGCCCATCTGAATGGCAGGGCCAGGTTTATATAATATGACTAAAGAGCCTATCTTGCTAAATTTCTCTCTCCTAAACTTCATCGTTTTATTCTATCCTCTTGCCTGAAATCTCAGGATAATAAGATGCCTTTTGTAAAGTTCATGAATCTTGGAGGACCTTCCTGGTGATCAGTCTTTCATATCCTAGTATGAAATTGTTGGATCAGGTTACTCTACTCTTAACACCCAACTGAGATTAGCACTGAGGAAAAATGAATTTTAAAGAGGTGGGAGGATGAGAGATGTTGCCAGACTGAAAGGGAAGTGTGTTGGAGCATGGGGATATACAGTCTGGGTAGCTCACTGAAGATCCAGGTCCTGAGTGATGTAGGGGCTGAAAGTGAATCATATGTATAGATGCAGAAAAGAATTTGGTGACAGAGTCAAATTTAGAATCAAATTGTAGATGATAAGAGTTAGGATTCTTACCTAGGATACCCTTAATGCCAACAGGGTGTGGAGCTATAGAAAGGTTAAATGACTTTCCCAAGGTCACATAACTATTTCTTGGTCGAGTTAGAAACAAAAATCAACAGAACTTTAATCTTTTCACCATCCCAGCAATTAAATTCAGTTTGAGAGCTCATTAAGCATTTATTACATACTCTGCACTATGCTACACACACAGCTGGGAGTTCAAGTTCCATTTATGATATTTTACCACTATGAAGTCTTCCATTTTCCTTTTTGGTGATAAAGACTTCTTACTGTGAAAGCCAAAATACATGAACAACTTTCCTAATTTGTGCTGGGACATTGGAATTTAAAGATAATGAATGAAAGTCTCTGCCTTACAGAAGATTCAAACTAACCTGGGTAACAAATTTTAAAAAGCCAGTTATAAGGAACTAACTCCTCTCTTTGGAATCAACTTAAATATCTCCCTCTCCAGATCTATGTAGTCACCAATTCATGTAGATTCTGATTTCATAGCGTCTTCCAGATCTGCTCTTTACTTATATAGCCTTCATTTGCATCTTAGTCTGCCTTCTCATCACCTCTCATATGGATTAATACAATAATCTCTAAATTGGTATTCCTATACCTATTTTCTCTTGTCCTTCCATTAATGCACACCTATGTCAGATTATTATTCCTATAACATTACTTTATGTACACACATCACAAATCTTGTCAAAAGCATTTAATATTCCCCACTGACCAAGATTAAAGGCCAAATTTTAATACTGACTTCACAGTCACACCGTTTGTCCTCCTTTGTAGTGACCTGTTTATGCACATGCCTTGTTCCTGACACTAGATTGTGAAGTCATAAGGGCAGGGACTCTAGTTTCTTGTCTTTCAACTCCTATATCCTAGCACAGATTAGGCACTCCATAAATGTTTCTTGCTGATGATAATCACTTCCTATTATACTAAAATATTATCACTTAATGTCCATAATCAAACTTACAGAAGACCTCTGCACTTGCTAAAGGCGTTTGTAATTTGTTATTTGATTTAATCTCTATAACCATTAATTTTCAGAATAGTATTTCTTATTATCTATAGTTTCAAACACATTCACATAAAGTCAAGCTTTGGCGGACACTGACCAAATTCCTTAGCATGTACCTCAAACACCTACACTGTTATGATTTGACTTGCCTCTCAGTGTTTAAGCTTAAATCTGTCTTATCGCTACTAAATATACAACCCATCCTGGCCAAGAATACTAAGAGGGACAAATAACTCTCCCTTCTCTTTGTGCTGGTTCCCACAGTGGGTATATTCCCCATGGATCCATTGGGAGTCAACAGGAGTTTTAGCTGAAGACAAATGATGGATTATGCTCACTCAGAGAAATTCCATACTCATTTTCAACCAGCTGGGAAGCAAGATATCAAGGAAAAACAATTGACTTAGCAATCAGAATAATAGGGTTCTAGATCTGGTTTTGCTGGCAACTAACAGTATGATCTTAAGTCATATAAACACTTGCTGTGAATCTATTTGCACGTCTATCAAACAAAGGAGTGGTGGATTTGATTCAGTCATTTTACAGAACTTTGATGGTTGTTGAATACATGATAAGCATGGTACAAGGCACTTTAAGGAATAGAAACATGAACCAGACATGAGTTTCTGTCCTTGAGAAGATTATAAATCTAGAAAGCAAAGTTATGTGCCCAAAGGATTGAAATACAAGGTAAACAGGCATAAGAACTGTGAAATAGATACAGATAAAGAATGCAATGATATCACAGATCCCTTCAGCTTAATATGATTTACAATTAATTTTTCAGGGAGAAAACACTCCCCTTCCCAAAACAGAGATATTGTGATTATTTATTAAAGTGCTTCCTACACACTGTGCATTGCTTCCTACATCTTTGGAAAAGTTAGGAGAGCCCAACTGAATGATTTTGACCTTAATCACAAGGAATTGGAAAAAGAATATTTTGCAGAAAGTGTTAATAATCTTTAACAAGTCAGCAAAAGAAAACAACAGGAATTTTTAAAATTAGATGCTTTTTTCTCTTGGCCACCTGTGGGATCTTAGCTCCCTGACCAGGGATTGAACCCAAGCCTCCTGCAGTGAAAATGCAGAGTCTTAACCACTGGACCACCAGAGAAGTCCTAGAGGCATTTTTTAAAGTGACTTTTTTATAAAAGAATGTTAAGACAAAAATCAAATCACACATGACTGAGTCTCTGCTATACTTCTAGTCCTCCTCAAGAGGTGGTAGAAGTTAAAAATGAAACTCAATGTATGGTGCCCCTCCTCATGTAAGTAGGGAGTTAAGACTAATTATACAGAGGATGATTTTTAAACAGTTTGGTGTAAAATTACATAGTACAAACTTGATAGCATAGTAGGTATAAGAGAAACACTGCAATGGTGGAACGATCTGTCTTTAGAATAGTCATATCTGAGTTTAAAGCCTTTTCTACCACTTACTGGTTTTGTGACCATGAGCCTATTGCTTAAGTTCCTTTTGGAACTCAGTTTCCTCAACTGCACAATGAGGTTATAATTGTAGAACATGCTATGCAGTTTTGTTGTGAAGATTAAATGAGCTAATGCATGTAAAGCGCCAAGCACAGTGGCTGGCCCATTGAGATACTTAATGCCTGTTTGTTGGATGTGATAATAAAGATGACTTGAAATACCTGAGGAAGAAATTCAGGCCAATAAGGGCATTTATAGATGGAAGAGAAGAGGGAGTAGGAAAATATATAAATGAAATCTGGTTATAATTTTGACCTATAAGGAAAAAATCAAAAGAGAACAATATGCATTATCTTATATACTTCCACAATACATATGTGTGTGTGTGTTAGTTGCTCAGTCGTGTCCAACTCTTTGCGACGCCGTGGTCTGTCCATGGAATTTTCTAGGCAAGAATACTGGAGTGGGTAGCCATTCCCTTCTCCAGGGTATTTTCCTAACCCAGGGATCGAACCCGGGTCTCCCACTTTGCAGGCAGATTCTTTACCATCTGCGCTACTTGGGAAGCCAAAGTCTAGTGATAATTAACAATCTAGTACTCGTCTAGTTGGCATGTCTCTTCTCAACTTAGTCATTAAACTCTCTCATCAGTGAATTGTTAAATATCATAGCCCTATTGAAATTTGGTTCATGGATCATCAGAGTAAATGCAAACACAACTTGCTAAACTCAACGCAGTTTCTTTTGATCTGTTAGCAACTCCAAATGAGTAAAACTTTGAGAAATACTTACAAGTAACATAACTCTTTGTTATAGCAACGTTTCTAAAATTGTTAAAATTGGGCAAAGTATCTGACCAGCCTTGCACCTTTTTACTTTTTACATAGTTAATATCATGATGACTGGCAGACCAAAAATAGTTTGGCGCTTTGGGATTAAATGTCTTATTAGAAACAGAAGATACAAATCATCAGAAATAAAATGTGGAAGCAAGAAGCTTATCTACTGAGTTCAGTTTTCAAGGAAGAAAATTGAGTACATTATTGAGAATAAGTTGTTTTCTAAGTTTGATATGAACTATAGATATACTGTTTTCTCTGAAGCATAAGGAAACATCAGTCTCATGGTCTTTGACACATTAGACATACTGTGGAAACATCCCATCCTACTTTGATTCATGAACTCTGGGTTAGGAAAATTAATTTGGAAAAAAACAAACTCCCTCTGTTTAACGTTCCAGTGAAATTGGACTCACTTTGTGTGTCCCATTACTTGACTTTGAGCAGAGGTAACCGTACTCTCTTTCTACGGCCCTGCGTGATTAGAAAAACTCACAAGAGCATTTGGCCTCTAGGTTGTCTTAGCCTGACCCAGGAAATCACCCCTGGGCATATTTCTAGGGGTTAGGAGAAAGCTATTTTTTGAGAAATTGATGGCATTTTGTATCAAGGAGGGGGGAAATACATAAAAGCATTTGCAGAGACTGAACTCATTAGAATCAAGTTCTTTTCAGAGAGTTCATCTTTCTGTACACAGCCAGTAATTCTAAAAAGAGAACCTCATTTCCCTACCTTCTGTAACTGAAAGACTTCTCTCTATCATGGAAAGAGATTATTCCCTGAAGGGTGCATTCCCTGTTAAAAGAGGAGGCAAGAGGCATAGTTTTTGAAATCAATTGTTTGCAATTTCCAAAGTTGATCAGGAGTCAGGCAGCAATTTTAATGTTTAGTAATCCAAGTGTCCTTAAATAGACTTGAGGCCTGGAGCCACAACCAAGAAGTATGTCGTGATCCTGTGGGGGACAAACCCATTATTTCCTCCAAAAGATGGTTAAAGAAACTGTAAAAATAGTCAAGTAGGTTTTACAATTAAAAGAATGAGATATTTTGAATAAACAGGTAATAGGATACAGGCACACAAAAAATATAATTAAGCTGTAATTTTTAAAAATGTCCTTCCAGCGTGTAACATTAATAGTTATTTTTCACAATTAAAGATTTTAAGATCTTTTATTTCCATCTGGAGATGGTTTTAACACAAAACTATGGTAGATGAAATGGATAATTCAGCTTGCAAGTTATGAATTTTATATTCCTTTCCAACTGCGTGTTGTTTCCCTCCCAAGATACCGTCTCTGAGGTTTGCCAATTACAACAGTGTGACTATTTTGAAAGAATGCTCATTTGAGTTCCCAGCAAAAATAATTTCAAGGAGACGCTGCCATTCAAAACATTCACAAATGAGCTCCATACTTCATTACCTCAGTTGCAGGCACAAATATAAAGGCGCTATGACTTTTTCATTCAAAATATGTTTTGACTGAAACAAACAGAAAAATCATGCTTTCTGTTAGAAAATAGATGCCTCAGGAAGTGTTAAGGTGGACTGCCTCTACTATCAGAGAAGGCAATGGCAAGCCACTCCAGTATCTTGCCTAGAAAATCCCATGGATGGAGGAGCCTGGTAGGCTGCAGTCCGTGGGGTCACTAAGGGTCGGACACGGCTGAGCGACTTCACTTTCACTTTTTACTTTCCACTTACGCACATTGGAGAAGGAAATGGCAACCCACTCCAGTGTTCTTGCCTGGAGAATCCCAGGGAAGGGGGAGCCTGGTGGGCTTCCGTCTATGGGGTCACACAGAGTCGGACCCGACTGAAGTGACTTAGCAGCAGCAGCAGCAGCCTCTACTATGAACATGAACTTGACAGTTGTGTTCTGTTACTGACAATGACATATACATTTTGTTCCCTATGGAACCTATTTTACTACCTCTGACCATTTTATAACTGTTTAGGTTTATAGGCTGTATTATATCTGTGCCCATGACAAACCACTGAAGATAAAATGTGCAGAGAAAAGAGAATGTGGTTTATTGGATGCTAAACTAAACTGAAAGTCAGCAGACTTCGGTTCTATTTCTGGCTTTTCTTTGGACAAATCATACCTTCCTTGACCTTGAGCAAGTCATTTACTATCACTCTACCCCAGATGGTGCAGTTAGACCTCATTTTAAGAAAACTCCAATATCACAATTTTCCATGTCATAATGTATAAAGTACGGAATAAATGTAAAATATATTAATTGGAGAACTGCTCATTTGAAGTGCTTCAAAGCCCCCTACCTAAGAGTACCATCAAAAGTATGGCTAAAAGCAAACTCCAGAAGCAAACTCCAGAATAGCACTGGGAATACACAACTCCTATGGCCTCAAGTGAGATCTAATGGGCAGTTATGATGAGAAAAAGGGAAACCCAGGAGAAAGATTTGCAGTTATTCTCATTCCTTCCCTTTCTTCTATTCCTTCCTAGTTTTATTTGGAAAGGAGTAGGAATTGCTGAATGTTGCTTCCCCTGAGGACATCCACAGTGGTGATACTGTTGGCCAGAGGGAAGTTCAACCTGAACAAGATCAAAGAATAATAAGTGAGGATTTTATGGGTGAGAGGAAGGGGAATGGTCCATCACCTGCACCTCTGATAATGTAATGGGAGTTTCAGAAGGGGAAACCGGTATGATTGTCAGACTGTCTGGGATTTTTAAGCACTTAAGCTATAAACTGAGGAAGGCTTTCTTATCTCTCCTTACTATTCTTTGGAACTCTGCATTTAAATGGGTATATCTTTACTTTTCTCCTTTGCCTTTTGCTTCTATTCTTTTCATAGCTCTTTGTAAGGCCTCCTCAGACAACCATTTTGCCAAAAAGCAAAACATTTCTTCTCTTTGGGGATGGTCTTGATCCCTGCGTCCTATACAATGTCACAAACCTCCGTCCATAGTTCTCCAGGCACTCTATCAGATCTAATTCCTTGAATCTATTTGTCACTTCCACTGTATAATTGTAAGGGATTTGATTTAGGTCATACATGAATGGTCTAGTGGATTTCCCTATTTTCTTCAATTTAAGTCTGAATTTAGCCATAAGGCGTTCATGATCTGAGCCACAGTCAGCTCCCAGTCTTGTCTTGTTTTTGCTGACTATATAGAGCTTCTCCATCTTTGACTGAAAAGAATATAATCAATCTGAGTTCGGTGTTGACTATCTGGTGATGTCCATGTGTAGAGTCTTCCCTTGTGTTGTTGAAAGAGGGTGTTTGCTATGACCAGTGCGTTCTCGTGACAGAACTCTATTAGCCTTTGCCCTGCTTCATTCTGTGCTCCAAGGCCAAATTTGCCTGTTACTCCAGGTATTCTTGACTTCCTACTTTTGCATTCCAGTTCCATATAATGAAAAGGACATCTTTTGGGGGTGTTAGTTCTAGAAGGTCTTGGAGGTCTTCCTAGAACCATACTACTTCAGCTTCTTCAGCATTACTGGTCAGGGAAGATACTTGGATTACTATAATATTGAGTGGTTTGTGCTAGAAAAGAACAGGGACCATTCTCTCGTTTTTGAGATTGCACCCAAGTACTGCATTTTGGAATATTTTGTTGAGTATGATGGCTACTCCATTTCTTCTAAGGGATTCCTGCCCACAGTAGTAGATATAATGGTCATCTGAGTTAAATTCACCCATTCCAGTCCATTTTAGTTCACTGATTCCTAAAATGTCGACATTCACTCTTGCCATCTCCTTTTGATCGCTTCCAATTTGCCTGGACTCATGGACCTAACATTCCAGGTTCCTATGCAATATTGCTCTTTACAGGATCAGACTTTACTTCCATCACCAGTCACATCCACAACTGGGTGTTGTTTTTGCTTTGGCTCTGTCTCTTCATTGTTTCTGGAGTTAGTTCTCCACTGATCTCCAGTAGCATATTGGGCATCTACCGACCTGGGGAAATCATGTTTCAGTGTCCTACCTTTTTTCCTTTTCGTACTTTTCATGGGGTTCTCAAGGCAAGAATCCTGAAGTGGTTTGCCATTCCCTTCTCAAGTGGACTACGTTTTGTCAGAACTCTCCACCATGACCTGTCCATCTTGGGTTGCCCTACATGTCATGGCTCATAGTTTCACTGAATTGGACAAGGCTGTGGTCCATGTGATCAGATCATATGAATATTTCACGCAAAGATGGGCACAAAAAAGGACAGAAATGGTATGGACTTAACAGAAGCAGAAGATATTAAGAAGAGGTGGCAAGAATACACAGAGGAACTATACAAAAAATATCTTCACAACCCAGATAATCACGATGGTGTGATCACTCACCTAGAACCAGACATCCTGCAGTGCAAAGTCAAATGGGCCTTAGGAAGCATCACTAAAAACAAAGCTAGTGGAGGTGATGGGATTCCAGCTGAGCTATTTCAAATCCTAAAAGATGATGCTGTGAAAGAGCTGCACTCAATATGCCAGCAAATTTGGAAAACTCAGCAATGGCCACAGGACTGGAAAAGGTCCATTTTTATTCCAATGCCAAAGAATGCTCAAGCTACCACACAATTGCACTCATCTCACACGCTAGGAAAGTAATGCTTAAAATTCTCCAAGCCAGGCTTCAACAGTACGACTGTGAACTTCCAGATGTTCAAGCTGGTTTTAGAAAAGGCAGAGGAACCAGAGATCCAATTACCAACATCCGCTGGATCATGGAGAAAGCAAGAAAGTTCCAGAAAAACATCTATTTCTGCTGTGTTGACTATGCCAAAATCTTTGACTTTGTGGACCACAACAAACTCTGGAAAATTCTTAAAGAGATGGGACTACCAGACCACCTGACCTGCCTCTTGAGAAACCTGTATGCAGGTCAGGAAGCAACAGTTAGAACTGGACATGGAACAATGGACTGGTTCCAAATCGAGAAAGGAGTATGTCAAGTCTGTATATTGTCACCCTTTTTATTTAACTTATATGCCCAGTACATCATTGGAAATGCCAGGCTGGAAGAAGCACAAGCTGGAATCAAGTTTGCTGGGAGAAATATCAATAACCTCAGATATGCAGATGACACAACCCTTATGGCAGAAAGTGAAGAGGAACTAAAAAGCCTCTTGATGAAAGTAAAAGTCATGAAAAAGTTGGCTTAAAACTCAACATTCAGAAAACATTCATGGCATCTGGTCCCATCACTTCATAGCAAATAGATGGAGAAACAGTGGAAACAGTGACAGACTTTATTTTGGGGGGCTTCCAAAATCACTGCAGATGGTGACTGTAACCCTGAAATGAAAAGATGCTTGCTCCTTGGAAGAAAAGTTATGACCGACCTACACCTATTATAAAGCAGAGACATAACTTTGCCAACAAAGGTCTGTCTATTCAAAGCTATGGTTTTTCCAGTAGTCATGTAGGATGTGAGAGTTGAACTTTAAAGAAAACTGAGCACCGAAGAATTGATGCTTTTGAACCGTGGTGTTGGAGAAGACTCTTGAGAGTCCCTTGGACAGCAAGGAGATCCAACCAATCCATCCTAAAGGAAATCAGTCCTGAATGTTCATTGGAAGGACTGATGCTGAAGCTGAAGCGCCAACACTTTGGCCACCTGATGTGAAGAACTGAGTTATTCGAAAAGACCTTAATGCTGGGAAAGATTGAAGGCGGGAGGAGAAGGGGACGACAGAGGATGAGATGGTTGGATGTCATCACTGACTCAATGGATATGAGTTTGAGCAAGCTCCTGGAGTTGGTGATGAACAGGGAGACCTGGGGTGCTGCAGTCCATGGGATTGCAAAGAGTTGGACAAGACTGAGCGACTGAACTGACTGAAGCTATGAATTAAGTTGCTCTTTTTTCCAAGTCTCAGGATATGTCTTTTTTTCAAGGTTACTTTAAGGAAAAAAGAAAAATCCAGGGATGCATTTGCTTTATATATTGAAAAATAGTTAGAGTAGATTATTTCTATTTTATTTCATCGCCTCAACTGACCTGAATATAATAATAATATAGTATTAGAGAATTTTAGAGCTGGAAGGAACATTAGAAATAACTCAGTCATTTTATAGCATGTAATCTATATAGCATGTAAACATGGTGCAGAAAAAAAAAGTGAGTTGCCCAAGATAAAAACTTAGTAAATACTGACACTATAAATCAATATTTTGAATCTCATTACAGTGATAAATATTGTATTGCATAGATTTAACATCATATGACCTGGAAAGTTCCTAGAAGTAGTACCATTTGAATTTTCCTTCTTTCTATAAGAGGTCCAACTGCTAAATATGAACTGGTTACTGAGACCATAATTGACTTTGGTTTGATGTTCCCTAGTTCTCATTTTGGCTTTGATTTTTTTCTACCAGTATGGCATATGTTATTAATTATTATGATTGTTATTATTAGTTTCAGAAGGATGAAAGGAGGAAAAAATATTGAAAAACTGAAATGTGCTATCCAATAAAGTCACAGTATCTTCTACAGAAAAGTTTGAAAAAGGAAGAAAATTCCTGATGGTTTATTTTCCTGCCTTAAGATAGCCAGCAAGATTCATCTGTCTAAAGCAATCTTCTACAAATCTGTAGCATTTCAAAGGCCACTTTCAACACATACAATGCTTCTGGCAAATTACAAAGTGGTACTTCCTGTAGGCAGACAAATTGAGAAAAAGTGTCCCCTCTTAGTGAGTGGATGAAACACAAAATATCATAGCTTCTGGAAGTGCCTGTGCTAGGGGGATTTTCCTGCCTCCTGCTCATCCATCCAACACTTTTGTGCAGAGTGCACCCTTAAGAAAAACCATGGGCACTATTCTCTCTATTCCAAATGCTGTCACTTCTGTCTGCATCTTCTTTTTCAGTAATAAGTAAAAACTCAGCTATGGAAAACACAGTCTTGCTTTTCCTTGGCGTGACTTCAATATCAACAAAGACAGGAGCCCTAAGTCTCTGTAGTATCCTAGCAATAAGCATGAACTTGTACATTTTAAACACATTGACCTATTCTGGCACATTTGCAGACTGCCCTGCCCACCTCTTCGATCCAGCCAAATCCTACTGATGTTTTATTAAGGCCTCTTCTTGTCTTCCAAGCAGTCTTTGCTGACTCATTCCAATTCTCATTGATATTTCTTCCTTACATCCCTTAAGATCTGTTGTCTATTGAGGATTTAGAATGGATTAATACAGCATTGAATGACCTTTGGTGAGAGGAACCAGTAATGCTTAGATTACCAGGCTGTACGGAAATGTCAATGGCATTTCTGTAGGAGTGGTTTCAGGTCAAGGCAGAAGTCAGTCTGGAGACTATTTGGCAGCTCTGTACGTGGAATAAGGTAGACTTCTAAGTAAGTAAGAAAGCAAGTGCCCGGCTGCCTGATGCACCTAGTACCAGCACATGCTGCTCAGATTCCCACTTTCTTGGCCTGTAGTACAGATGCCCACCCAGCCTGTGTCCTGAAAATGGGAGATCCATACTTCCACATGACAATGGTTAATAATAATTAAAAGTATGCCTCCTAAGTAATGGATTTTACCATGTCCATTACATTCAACATGAAAAACTTCTGTGGCCGGTTTAAAAATGTGAAAAAAAAATCAAGAAAGCTTGTTGTTATTCAATTGCTCAGTTGTGTCCAACTCTTTGCAACCCCATGGATTGCAGCACACCAGGCTTCTCGGTCCTTCACCAACTCCTGGAGCTTGTTCAAACTCATGTCCATTGAATTGGTGATGCCATCCAACATCTCATCCTCTGTTGTCCCCTTCTCCTCCCGCCTTCAATCTTTCCCAGCATCAGGGTCTTTTCCAATGAGTCAGCTGTTCGTATCAGGTAGTCAAAGTACTGAAGCTTCAGCTTCAGCATTAGTCCTTCCAATGAATATTCAGGACTGATTTCCTTTAGGATGGATCTTTAGGATTTCCTTTAGGTTGGATCTCCTTGCAGTCCAAGGGATGCTCAAGTGTCTTCTCTAACACCACGGTTCAGAAGCATCAGTTCTCTGGTGCTCAGCTTTCTTTATGGTCCAACTTTCACATCCATACATGACTACTGGAAAAACCATAGCTTTGACTAGACAGACCTTTGTTGGCAAAGCAATGTCTCTGCTTTTGAAAATGCTGTCTAGGTTGGTCATAGCTTTTCTTCCAAGGAGCAAGCGTCCTTTAATTTCATGGCTGCAGCCACTATCTGCAGTCTAAGAAAATAAAGTCTGTCACTATTTCCCTTGTTTCCCCATCTATTTGCCATGAAGTGATGGGACTGGATGCCATGATCTTCGCTTTTTGAATGTTGAGTTTTAAGCCAGCATTTTCACTCTTCTCTTTCAGCTTAATCAAGAGCCTCTTTATTTCTTCTTCGCTTTCTGCCATAAGGGTGTTGTCATCTCCAAGAAAGTTACTAAATTATTAACTGCCATAGTAATGAAGAAAATTTATTTTAGTAATGTAGCTGATTCTCTGTAACACTTGCCACCAGATGCCCCCTTTCTTCAAACTGGCTCTTGTTTGAGGCAAAAAGACATGAGCAATTTCAAGTCTACCTTTTCATCTTCAAACAGAAAAGGAGCTGAACAGGGCGTGGGAGGAATAACAGGAATTGATGTGACTCCTGTTGATATCAAATATGTATGTATAAGTGTTTACTCTTTTCTACTGGCTTGTGATGCTAATAACTTTTGCTTTTGAGGTTGCTTGGAATCAAGCTTGCTTTTCTGTGAAAAAACAAAACAATCCCCAAAAAGCGAGTGAGCCAAAAGGCCATTTTACTTCTCTTTCTATGCTAAAACCCATTCCAAATCTTAACAGTCCAATTTAAAAAAGGTCAAAGATGCTAATGAAATAATAGGATAAAAATGCATATTCATAAGCTCCAAAGCTTATGTGTATGTGTATGTGGTGTGTGGGGGGTGAGGTTGGTGTACAATTCCTGGATGAGAATGCCTTGTGGTTCTTCTTACCTAGTCATATCCAACTGAACAGAGGACAATAAGAGTGACAGATTGGCCATGCTTGCTCAAAGCAGCTCCTATGTTCTTTTATATTTGAGTATAGTAGGAAATGGCAACCCACTCCAGTGTTCTTGCCTGGAGAGTCCCAGGGACGGGGGAGCCTGGTGGGCTTCCGTCTATGGGGTCACACAGAGTCGGACACGACTGAAGTGACTTAGCAGCAGCAGCAGCATGGTAGATTAACAGTGTGATAGTTTCAGGTGTGCAGCAGAGTGATTCAGTTATACGTATTCATTTATCTTTTTTTTCAAATTCTTTTTCCCATTTAGGTTATTACAGAGTATTGAGCAGAGTTCCCTGTGCTATACAGTTGGTCCTTATTTATTTATTGGCTGTGCTGGGTCTTTGTTGCACTGTGTGGGCTTCTCTAGTTGTGGCATGAAGGCTTAGTTGTCCTGTAGCATGGGGGATTTTAGTTCCCTGACCAGGGATCGAATCTGTGTCCCCTGAATTGAAAGGTGGGTTCTTTACCATTGGACCATCCTGGGAGTCCCTATCTATTTTAAATATAGCAGTGTGTACACATCCATCCCAAGCTCCCAATCTATCCCTCCCCCATCCCCCTATGATCTTATGGATGGGAAAGAGCCCACTTCACACCAGTTGCTCTATTCACCATCAGAGAAAGAAACCCCTGGAGGCCATTTAATTATATTCAATATAATTATTCAAAGTAATTATATTCAGTCAGAGACTTAGGAGGGCTTCCCTGGTGGCTCAGAGGTTAAAGCGTCTGCCTCCAATGCGGGAGACCCGGGTTCGATCCCTGGGTCGGGAAGATCCCCTGGAGAAGGAAACGGTAACCCACTTCAGTATTCTTGCCTGGAGAATCCCATGGACGGAAAAGCCTGGTAGGCTGCAGTCCACGGGATCGCAAAGAGTCGGACACGACTGAGCGACGGAACAGAACAGAACAGAGACTTAGGATGGTCTCTAATTATTTTATAAATATTTGTTGTGAATCTCCAGAAAGATTAGACACTCACTGAGAGCCAGGTCAATATCCATGCTGCTTCTGTTTCCTAAAGGTCTTCAACTGAGGCTCATAGTAAACACCCAGTCAATTGTTTGTATGATTATATGTAAAAACAAATCCTTATTTTTGAAACTCAGTATAATCTGGTTTTACAGATAGGGTAACAGCATAATATTACATTCAAAGAAGGTAGAAAAGAGTTAAAAACTGGTAAAAGAATTTAAACCATCAAAAGAAGCTCCACTGGATGAAAAAAGCGTAGCCTCAAACCTTCTAATTATAGGCTAGGCTCTATGAGTTAATGACATTTCTTTATAAGACATGCGATTTTTTTTTTTTTCCTGTCTGGAAGCAACACACATTCAGGAATTGAGACGAACATCAATAGAACAAAAGCTGTAGCTCAGCTGTTTGGAGGAAATCAATTCAATCAACTCATAATTTGCTGGGTGACACATCATGAAACATTAAGCTAAGTGGCGGCACCTGGCTTCAGAAGCGTGCTCTCTAGGACAGCTACCAATTTATTCACGCTGAAAAGGATAGTCTCCCCCTCCCCACCCCTTTCATGTAAAGCTTATAAAGCAAAGTGATGATGATAGCAAAGGGCTCTTACAAAAAGAGCTTCCCAACAGACAGTTATATCTTTGTCAGGTTATTTTGTGCAAGAAATGTCATTGATTCACTTTCTCAAAGGGTGAATAATGAACTATACTAAGGAAATGCTTTGGGACCAGAATTTGTGAGGTTCAGTATGGAAAGGAGGCATGCAGCATGGTAAGATATACATAGAATAGAGGTCTGGTTCTCAACCTGGGGAGATTCCAATGAACATGATTTCATTAGTAACTGGGATTAAAGAAAGGAAGCACAAGCCTCTCTGTACCTTCAAGATAGCAGATAGAGAAATGGGAACTGGTTCATTATGATTGGCTACTTGCTGTCCTAGAAAAGTCGATGAAAGTGGAATTAATAGAAGGAAAAAGGGGGAGAAGGCTGACCTGGGGTTGACTGAAGATGATGGTCAGTAGGAGTACACTGTTAGTTCTGATGCAAGGTGCTGAGTGTCCTGGAGAAACATTGGGGTTAGTCACCACATCTTTGGCCATATGTCCATATTGAATGAAGACATACTATATGGCTAGATTGAGCTAGTTGAGGTGGGGGATATAGAAGAAACATAGCCACTTTCCTCAAAAAGTATATCATCTAATGGAGAGAAGAAAAAGTGACCATTGGCTGTTTACTATGTGTCAGATAGTGCTTTTCCTGTTATCTTACAATGTAATCCCCACAACATCCCACTGAAGTGAGCACTCCATTGTACAGATGAGAAGACTGAGGTTAAAAAAAAGTGGCAGAACCAAGATGCGGCCTGTGCTCTTCCTCTAGAGTCTATACATAAAGTCTATACATAGGTCTAAAATCACTAAAGTAGAAAAGTGAAAGTGAGGTAGCTCAGTCCTGTCAGACTCTTTGCGACCCCATGGCCTGTAGGCTACCAGGCTCCTCCACCCATGGGATTTTCCAGGCAAGAATACTGGAGTGGGTTGCCATTTCCTTCTCCGGGAGATCTTCCTGACCCAAGGATTGAACCTGGATCTCCTGCATTGTAGGTAGATGATTTACCATCTGAGCCACCAGGAAAGATAGAGAGATCACCACTAAAGTAGAGCCAACTGTAAAATGGGGATTAAAAGGTCAACAGCAGAGTTGTGAGGAAAATAAATGAGTGAGCATATGACACACTGCTATATTTAAAATGGATAACCAACAAGGAGGGAACTCTGCTCAATACTCTGTAATAACCTATATAGGAAAAGAATTTGAAAAAGAATAGATACGTGGATATGTATAACTGAATCACTTTGCTGTATATATGAAAGTAATGCAACATTGTTAATCAACTATACTCCAATAAATTTTTTTTAAAAGAAAAGAATTTCAAAAAAAAGAAACACTTTGCTGTACACCTGCAACTATCACAACATTGTTAACTATACTCCAATATGAAATAAAAAAATTTTTTTAAATGAGTTAACCTGTAAAAACAAAGAGTGCCTGACATGGAGCCAATGTTCAAAAATACTCAATTATTTGAAAAAACGTTCAGTTATCATCATCTTTACTGTAAGCAGTATTTTCCTACCTCTTAATGCAGGAATCCTTTTTACAACATCCTTGACAGATATTTCCTGGCTCTTGATTGATTATACATCTCCCCAGGGGCAGGAAGCTCAGTACTTGAGCAAGCTGATGCTTCATTGTGCAACAACTCTTTTTGTTTACAAAGATTTCCTTTGATCAGCTGAAATAAACCTTCCTATAACTTTTGCCCACTGGTCTTACTTCTGCTATTGATACTAGTACAGAATAAATTGGCACCCTCTTCCACTTGACTTGACATATTAAATGTGACAAGAAATAGAGAATCACTTAAGATTTTTGAGCTGGAGTAAAACATAAAGAAAGGCAAGTTTAAGGAAGATGTGTTTGATGAGAACAAGTAGAGGTGAATTGGAAAGCAGTGAGAATGGAGGCTGGGAGGCCAGGGAGAAGGATGTGGTGCTGATCTGGATTGTATGGACCAACACAAGAGCAATGACAGTGAGGATGGAGAAGCTGCACAGATAAAGAAAATCTTTCATGGGGAAATCAGATAGGGCTTGGGGACAGACCAGATATGGGGAGGGGGATAAATAAATCTCATTGATGACCCTGTTCAGAGGAGCTAAGTTTTTGTCTGTTTGGGGATGGGGCGCATTTGGAAGGTGGGAAATTGGTGAGTTTGACTTGTTGTTATCGTTGCTCTGTTGCCATGTCCAACTCTGTAGACCCCATGGACTTCAGCACACCAGGAATTTGGCTTAGAGTTGACAATTGAATAAGCCCCCAAAATCCACTACTTAGAGATAGTTGATTGGTAAGAGATACCTGGGTAAGAGATACTAATCTTAACATCATCAGTCAGAAGGGTCAAATAGGTTAAACAAACTGTTGATTCAGGGCTTCAGATGGGAAGGTGAAAACCTGAACGTGGTACAGTAGGTATGGTCCTGTGTGAAACTCGGAAGGACCTGGAATTCTGAAGTTTCTCACTGCCCTTCCTCTCTGCTGTCTCTTGCTCTTTTTTGATGGTGCCTCTTCCCTACCACTTAGGTCTCCCATACCCTTATTTCCCTCCATTTGCCCTCCTGTTAATATTGTTATAAAGGTAAAACTAACTTTAGTGGGTCAAGGTAGTGGTCATGTGGCAAGAACATAAACTAGGAGTCAAGAATCCTGGGTTCATCTCAGTTCTCCCACTCCTCCTTCTGAATCCCAGGAGGGTACTAAAGGCCCCTACAGCTCAAAAACTCAACATGGGTCCAACCTGTCTTTTCTGAACACAGCCCTATTTCACTGGCTCAGCGCCATGAACCTGTTTCCAGATTCTCCATTCACCCTAAAGTGAAAAGACACCCCAGCTTAGTGTGTCCTGCTGAAATGAAAGGAGTAGATACTGTGTTTAATGGATAATCCAGAAATAATAGTCTTTGGTCTTAGAATGAAGTCTGATAGAGATATGCAAATACCTGCCTACTAATACAGGGAACTGGTGATGGACAGGGAACCCTGGTATGCTGCAGTCCATGGGGTTGCAAAGAGTTGGACATGACTAAATGACTGAACTGAACTGAATATAGGTGACCCTTGAACAATGCTGGTAGGGGCCTGACCCTCCAATGAAAGGGAAAATCTACATATGGTTTATAGTCACAGAGTATCTGTGGTTCCTCCATAAGTGATATTTCACATCCGCTGAGCTGTGGTATTTACTATTGAAAAAAAAATCTCCATATAAGTTGACTCTCACAGTCCAAACCCTTGTGGTTCAATGGTCAACTAGAAGGACTCTTTCACTCTCTCTTGAACTCAGCTTTGATGGTTCATTGGTAGAAAACTGGCAGAGATATGTTGGGGGAAGACTACAGTTTCAGTGAATAGATATCTCACACCAAAAACCTAGACTTACCTGTTTGTTTTATAGTTTATGTGCGGATATGTAGATAACTATACAAAATCTGGAGAGTTATATACAGAACAGTTAATAGCAGTTCCATCTGAGATAGAGAATAAGATCAGAATTAAGGGACTCACACTGTATTCTAGATTGCTCAGTGTGTGAATTTTTACAACGAGAATGTTGTTGTTTAGTTGCTAAGTTGTGTCTGACTTTTTGCGATCCCATGTACTGTAGCCCGCCAGGCTTCTCTGTTCACGGGATTTCCCAGGCAAGAATACTTGAGTGAGTTGCCATTTCCTTCTTAAATGAAAATATGGTCTTGCATTAACTTGTTTAACATAAAAAACAATAAAAATGCCTTTCAATTTTATAAAAAAAGATGGAATACTGGAGTGGGTAGCCTATCCCTTCTACAGTGGATCTTCCTGGCCCAGGGGAAGATCCTGGGTCTTGCAGGTGGATTCCTTACCAACTGAGCTATCAGGGAAGTCCTTAAAAGAAGACAATAGTTTATTAAACCCAAGAAACTTCCTCCTCTCTTGTCCCAATATCACCAGTCTCTCTAGGCTTGCAGCCACCTAAGAAACAAAATGAAGAAAAATGATGTTTACACTGCTGTATTTAAAATGGGTAACCAACAAGATCCTACTGTATAGCACAGGGAACTCTGCTCAATGTTATGTGGCAGCCTGGAGTGGAGAGGATTTTGGGGGAGAATGGATTCATGTATATGTATGGCTGAGTTCCTTCATTGTCCACCTGAAATTATTGCTATATTGTTAATCAGCTACATTCCAATATAAAATAAAAAGTTTAAAAAAGAAAGTAAAAAGGTGTTTAAAAATAATATAAAGAAGAAATGGAGTGTTTCAAATGGCCTCAGGAAGTCTCTCTGGTGGGCTACCGTCCCTGAAGTTTAATCAGGCTGTGTGTCAAGCAGTAAATGTGAGGGGCCTCTTTAACCTCCTCCTAACAAAGGTCCGTCTAATCAAGGCTATGGTTTTTCCCGTGGTCATGTATGGATGTGAGAGTTGGACTGTGAAGAAAGCTGATCGCCAAAGAATTGATGCTTTTGAACTGTGGTGTTGGAGAAGACTCTTGAGAGTCCCTTGTACCGCAAGGAGATCCAACCAGTCCATTCTGAGGGAGATTGATCCTGAGTGTTCATTGGAAGGACTGATGCTAAAGCTGAAACTGCAATACTTTGGCCATCTCATGCGACGAGTTAACTCACTGGAAAAGACTCTGATGCTGGGAAAGGTTGGGGGCGGGAGGAGAAGGGGACGACGGAGAATGAGATGGCTGTATGGCATCACCGACTCTGTGGACATGAGTTTGAGTAAACTCCGGGAGTTGGTGATAGACAGGGAGGCCTGGCGTGCCGTGATTCATGGGGTCGCGGAGAGTCGGACACAACTGAGCGACTGAACTGAACTGAACTGAACTGAACATTTGACAAACAAACAAGAGAAACTGTGGCTGGTGTGAGTTCACTGCAGAGGTGGGGAATTCTTCAGAGCAGTAATGACAATGTCCTGCCTCCCTAGATCTGGTACATTTCAGAAGCTGCTGACGTGTTGATGCCTGCTAAAACACGATGTGGGAAGAAGAATGAATGTGGGCAAGCTTGGCTAGCCACTCAAAGGGAAATGATCTCATTTCTCCTGCTGGGCAACCCCCAGTTGATGGTAAATGGAATAAGACAGGGTAGCATTTAAATTCCATCATTATGGCTTTTATCCTTCAAAGCCACAAGTTTACAGATGATGGCTTCTATTGTCTCTTGAACTCTTTATTGTAGCTGTAGCCAGAAAAGGAGAAATATTCAGAAACACTGTCTTGGCCACAATTTCATTCTCCTGCTTCTCTTCGGGGATAATCCCATTATTGATATTATTATTTGAATGTACAGGGGTGGCCTTTGACACTTGCTATGGTCTTATGTGCTGGCTGGTTGGAAGTCATGAATATTGGAGTCTTTAATCCATAATCTCTCCCAGTGCAATTTGTCTATGAGATTCCTTTCCTGTCCTGCCAGAGGGTAGTAGAGTTATAATTCATGATCCTGTGATCTTCAACATGGCTTCTGGCATACTGAGTAAGTTCTTTGTTCTTTTAGGACAGAACTGTCACTCATCGCTAAACAGCCCTTCTTTTTTTTCCTAAACACTGTCTCTTAGAATCATAGATTTTCAGGGATGGAAGGAAGCCGAGAGGTCATCTAATCCAACCGCTTACTAGTTGACTCCAGGCAGTGCCTAAACATGGCAAATAACTTCACGTTGATGAAATGAAAAGGGTTATTTGTGAAGGTCAGAGAGGGAACACCTCTGTAAGGACTCCAAAAGAGATGTGTGTGCTAAAATGTATGATGTAGGGGAAAGACATATTTAATAACATCTTTGTTTCTGTGAGATGAACCAGGTATGAACCCTAATTCAAAACCAAGAACCTCCTAATAATGTAGTAATAGTGAAAATACTAATGATGATAATTAAAAGTAAGAACAGTTAAAACGAGTTAAGATTTTTCTGAACCCTGGCATGGAGCTAAGTTACTCGTATAAATTATATAATCATTAAATCATTCTTTTGAGTCTCATGCATTCAGTCATGTCTGCATTGCTTCAGTCATGTCTGACTCTTGTGACCCCATGGACTGTAGCCCACCAGGCTCCTGTGTCCATGGGATTCTCCAGGCAAGAATATTGAAGTGGGTTGCCATACCCTCCTCCAGGGGATCTTCCCGATCCAGGGACTGAACCCAAGTCTCTTATGTCTCCTGCACTGGCAGGTGGATTCTTTACCACTAGCGCCACCTGGGAAGCCTTTTGAGTATCATGCTAGTCTCCATTTTACAGATGAAGAAACTAGGGCTTAAGGAAGGACCGAGTGGTTTGCCCAAGATTGTATGCCTATCAAGTGGCAGAACTAATATTGGAACCTGGGAATTAGTCTTTACCACCAGGCCATCCTACCCTATTATTGTTAAAAGAGAGTTACTATAGAAAATAGTCATCTCCCAGATTTGTCCCCAGCTGCCTGACTAAGGAGGGGATTTGTTTCACCATCTTTTCTCTAGACCCCCTGAGATCCTTCTCAGTTTATAAACCGACATTTGAGCTAAAGCAGAAATATTCCTTGCTTCTCTCCTTTCACACAGAGGATGTTTTGGTTTCAGCCAAAAGCAGGATAAATGCTTCTCTGAGCTTTGGTTATCCTACTGGTGCATTTGGAGCAGGTAAACAAAGGTCCGTCTAGTCAAGGCTACGGTTTTTCCAGGGGTCATGTATGGATGTGAGAGTTGGACTGTGAAGAAAGCTGATCGCTGAAGAATTGATGCTTTTGAACTGTGGTGCTGGAGAAGACTCTTGAGAGTCCCTTGGACTGCAAGGAGATCCACCAGTCCATTCTAAAGGAGATCAATCTTGGGTGTTCATTGGAAGGACTGATGCTAAAGCTGAAACTCCAATACTTTGGCCACCTCATGCGACGAGTTGACTCACTGGAAAAGACTCTGATGCTGGGAGGGATTGGGGGCGGGAGGAGAAGGGGACGACAGAGAATGAGATGGCTGGATGGCATCACCGACTGGATGGACATGAGTTTGAGTGAACTCTGGGAGTTGGTGATGGACAAGGAGGCCTGGCGTGCTGTGATTCATGGGGTTGCAAAGAGTCGGACACAACTGAGCAACTGAACTGAACTGAACTGACACAAAACAATCTATAGATTCAGGCTACCAATGGTGTTTTTCAGAGAACTAGAAGAAATAATTTCACAACTTGTATGGAAATGCAAAAAAACCTCAAATAGCCAAAGCAATCTTGAGAAAGAAGAATGGACCTGGAGGAATCAACCTGCCTGACTTCAGGCTCTACTACAAAGCTGCAGTCATCAAGACAGTATAGTACTGGCATAAAGACAGAAACATAGATCAATGGAACAAAATAGAAAGCCCAGAGATAAATCCACGCACCTATGGACACTTTGTCTTTGACAAAGGAGGCAAAAATATTCAATGGAGGAAAGACAGTCTGTTTAACAAGTGGTGCTGGGAAAACTGGTCAACCACTTGTGAAAGAATGAAACTAGAACACTTTCTAACACCATACACAAAAATAAACTCAAAATGGATCTAAATGTAAGACCACAAACTATAAAACTCCTAGAGGAAAGCATAGGCAAAACACCCTGACATAAATCACAGAAGGATCCTCTATGACCCTCCTCCCAGAGTAATGGAAAGAAAAGCAAAAATAAAGAAATAGGACCTAATTAAACTTAAAAGCTTTTGCTCAACGGAGGAAACTCTAAGCAAGGTGAAAAGACAGCCTTCAGAATGGGAGAAAATAATAGCAAACGAAGCAACTGACAAAGAATTAATCTCAAAAATATGCAAGCAGCTCCTGCAGCTCAATTCCAGAAAAATAAACAACCCAATCAAAAAGTGGGCCAAAGAACGAAACAGACATTTCTCCAAAGAAGACATACAGATGGCTAATAAACACATGAAAAGATGCTCAACATCACTCATAATCAGAGAAATGCAAATCAAAACCACAATGAGGTACCATCACATGCCGGTCAGAATGGCTTCTATCAAGAAGTCTACAAACAATAAATGCTGGCGAGGGTGTGGAGAAAAAGGAACCCTCTTACACTGTTGATGGGAATACAAACTAGTACAGTCACTATGGAGAACAGTGGGGAGATTCCTCAAAAAACTGGAAATAGAACTGCCATACAACCCAGCAATCCCACTGCTGGGCATACACACCGAGGAAACCAGAATTGAATGAGACACATGTACCCCAATGTTCATCACAGCACTGTTTACAATAGCCAGGACATGGAAGCCACCTAGATGTCCACCAGCAGACAAATGGATAAGAAAGCTGTGGTACCTATACCCAATAGAATATTACTCAGGTATTAAGAAGAATGCATTTGAATCATTTCTAATGAGGTGGATGATACTGGAGCCTATTTTACAGAGTGAAGTAAGTCAGAATGAAAAACACCAATACAGTATACTAGTGCATATATATGGAATTTAGAAAGATGGTAACAATGACCATATATGAGAGACAGCAAACGAGACACAGATGTAAAGAACAGACTGTTGGACTCTGTTGGAGAAGGTGAGGGTGGGATGATTTGAGAGAATAGCATTGAAACATGTACATTATCATATGTGAAATAGATTTTCCAGTCCAGGTTCGATGCATGAGACAGGGTGCTCAGGGCTGGTGCACTGGGATGACCCTGAGTGATGGGATGGGGAAGGAGGTGCAAAGGGCGTTCAGGATGGGGAGCACATGTACACCCATGGCTGATTCATGTCAATGTATGGCAAAAACCACCTTAACATTGTAAAGTAATTAGCCTCCAATTAAAAAAAAAAGTAATGTCCTTGCAGTTATTTTTTCTTAATTTTATTATTATTATTTTTTGCCTCTGCTGGGTCTTTGTTGCTGCATGCAGGCTTTCTCTACTTAGAGCAAGAAGAGGTTACTCTCTAGTTGCAGTGCTTAGGCTTCTCATTGTGGTGGCTTCTCTTTTTGCAGAGCACAGATTCTAGAGTGTGTGGGCTTCAGTAGTTGTGGCACACACGCTTAGTTGCCCCATGGCATGTGGAATCTTTCCAGACCAGGGATTGAACCCGTGTCCATTGCATTGGCAGGCAGATTCTTAACCAATGGACCACCAGGGAAGTGTTGTCTTTGCTCTTTGATTTTCATGGGAAATCAGTCAAAGCATTAATATATGACATCTGTGGCAAAATTTCCTATATCTAGTTTTTCAAGAGTCAATACACAGTCCCTGTCCACACTAAAGATTATCACAACAATAATCTTTAATGTTTGTCCATATGATTGGTTGTACAGTTGGGGAGAAGAGGGACAAATAACACTAGATGAATATCAACTACATGCTGGATACTTTATGTGCAGTGTCTTGTTTAAAGCTCTCAATAGTGAAAAAGAAAAATATCACTGTTTTCCCAGTTTACATATAAGAAATTTACTCTTAGAGATGTTAAATAACACGGCCAAAGTCCCACAAATGTCAAATTATGAAGCTAGGACTCAAAATGGTGTAGTCTGATCCCAAAGTCCAGTTTTTTAATCAACTGTGCACACTGCTGTCTAGTAACTGAAGCTGTCCTGTGTGCTGTGCTTAGTTGCTCAGTCATGTCCGACTCTTTGCTATCCCATGGACTGCAGCCACCAGGCTCCTCTGTCCATGGGTTTTCTCCAGGCAAGAATACTGGAGTGGGTTGCCATGCCCTCCTCCAGTGGACCTTCCCAATCCAGGGATCAAACCCAGGTCTCCCACATTGCAGGCGGACTCCTTACCATCTGAGCCACCAGGGAAGCCCCAAAATACTGGAGTGAGTAGCCTATCCCTTCTCCAGGGGTAGTTCCTGACCCAGGAATCGAACCGGGGTCTCCTATATTGCAGGCAGATTCTTTATCAGCTGAGCTACCAGGGAAGCCCATAAGTGAAGCAACATAGATACTAATAACTCATCTAGAGTACTTATTATCTACCAACCACCATGCTAAGTTTGCCTTCTTTACCATATTAATTATTAAAACCTGTGAAGTCGGCACTAATATTATCCTCATATTACAGATGAGGAAAAAATATGTTAATTATTCAGTCATGTCCAACTCTGCGACCGCATGGATTGTAGCCAGCCAGACTCCTCTGTCCATGGAATTCTCCAGGCAAGAATACTGCAGTAGGTAGCCATTCCTTTCTCCAGGGAACAGACTAATAATGCTAATTTGTCACACAGCTCATAAGGGAAGGAACAAGAATAATTACTATACAACCTCTGGGTTTTCTGTGTGCCATTCAGACAACACAGCTCATGAAATATGAAAAAGGAGTTAAGAACCATTTTGCAGCAATAATTTGAGTTGGAATGTATATGCAAAATCACATATCAAAAACTCATGGCCCATGAGAAACATTACTCTTTCATTCTCAAGGTTACTGACTGGTTATAGGGAGATGGGGGCATTTTTGATATGTTAAGAAGCCCTTGGTGAAGACAGAAGCCATTAATTGTCAGCAAGGTTAAGAACAGAAGTGTCAACTGGGGTACAGTTTATTAATTTGTTGGCTGTGATGAGAGCCAGTTCATGAACTTGAGCCCTGACATATATAATCTTCTATATTTTGTACTTGTTTTGGAAATTTTATAGATGAAAAGAACTAAAATAATGATGCAATGAATTGCTATGTAATGATACATGAGCTATGTTGTCAAAATACATGACAGGCAAAGTATATGCAGACAGGGGCTTCCCATGTTGTGCTAGTATTAAAGAATCTGCCCGCCAATGCAGCAGACACAAGAGACTTGGTTTTATCCCTGGGTCACGAAGATCCCCTGGAGTAGGGTGTGGCAAACTGCTGCAATATTTTTGCTGGGATAATCCCATGAACAGAGGAGCCTGCAGGCTACAGTCCATGGGGTCACAAATAGACATGACTGAGCAACTGAACACAAAGCACACACAGACAGGTATCAATTGGATTCGCAACTCTGCTGCTTCCTAGTTGTGTGATCCTGGTCCAAATGTTTGACTTCTCTGAGCCTTAGTCTACTTGTCTTTAAAATGAGGCTAATCTCACAGGGATGCTGTGAGTCTCTAATGAGGTTAAACATGCAAAGATTTAGTCCTGAATTTGTCATGTAGCAGTAACTCAATGTATATCAATACCCCTGCCTTTCCCTTGAGAATCATTATTTAAAATTATCTCCATACAGCAAGGACTTTTTAAGATCTGAAAATAAATATTTTTCATGTATTTATTAATCATAGTAGTTTCATATTATCTTACCATTTCTACTTTGTTAGTCAGCTGTGGCTAACCTTGACCCTGTGCTTCTGAGTAGCATATGCAGAAACTGACGTAGCATATGGATTACTTTGTGGCTGACAATAAGATTTGAATAAAATTATTGCTGCATTCTAATTTGTTTGCTCTCTTTTTTCCTTTTCATCTGCTTGGCAGTATTGTTGAAGTGGCACTTAGAAAACCAGAAATACATGGGAAAGTAAGATATCGAAGCAGACACTCAGAATTGCCTGGTGTGCTTTACAACAACTGGAAAATTAACATTTATCCATTGATAATACTACAGAGTTAAAGGAACAACTGTATGAGACTCCACACAGCTGTCTCATTTGCTGGTGCATGTTCCTAAAATAAAAATTAAAAAAAGAACCCCACACAAACGAATTGTCCTTTCCCTCCCAACAATCCAGCTACTCAGCCCTTCTTCTTACCCATTTTTGTAAACACTGTGTTGACCAAGAAGTGTCTGGAGATGGGAGGATGGAGAAAGCTTGCATTGTTTATTGAATCAGAGGACGTTTCCTTCAAGCGACCTAAGGCATGTGTGAGTGCTATCATAAGAGGCACATTTTAAAGAGGTGAAGTCATCACAAACGCCGCCTTAGAAGAGAGTGCTGGTGCCAAAGCCTATCCTCAACAGCATTCCCAGATTTGCTTTTTTAAAAATCCAGAGATTTTTTTTTTGGAAACACATAAATCAAGAGTGAACAAGTCAAAGGTTCAGCAGTTCACTTCCATGCCTTGCTACCCTTCATCTCAGAACTCAAATTCTCCATAGTGGTTCGGGAAAGGGCCAAGAATCTAAGAAAGAAAATGAGCTACACCAAGGTACAATAATCAGTAATCCTAATCAAGAGAAAGCAGAGGAGAGGGAAAGTCATTTAAAATCAAAGAAAATGGAGAGGAAGAAAAGTTAGTTAAAATTGGCATATAGCAAAAAAATTTTTAACTTCCATTTTTCCGGATGAATGCCCTTTAGTCTGGAATTAGAATTCTATAAGGTCAAATGAAGAGCCACAGTTAATTCCCTGGGAGACTCCAATTTCAACTTGGATTGGCTTTAACAATAAAAGAAATTTTATGCAAATTCATAAAGCAGCAGACACAAAAATTGAAAGAATGCAAAAAACCTCTCCTAGGTGAGCTTGGTAGCCTTACATAAAGGGGAAATGGAAATCTTTTCATGCAATTGCCCTTTACTCTAAAGTTCTACTAATCCTGAACTTTCATGTTTTGTAAAACATCAAATATGGATTAAATGAAAACAAACCACTGGCATTAGATTTTAGAAAAAATGAAGGCCAATTTGAAATGCTTTTTATTGGTTAGGATCATTCAGGTGAATTATGGTGCTTAGTAATTGTTCAGGCAAGAAAGTGGGTATAAGCTTTCTCTCCTATCATGACATTGTGTGCATACTTTATTCTCTATGGGAAAAAAAAACAACTTCTATATAATGAAGAAAGGAGATACACTTACACTGGACTTTAGCAGGAATCTGACTAATAGAGATCTGTTCCTTTTTTCCTCTTTGGAAAATATGACCAATTCCCAACGTGCAAAATACACAATCACACACACAGTCATCATGCCACTCTCTCTCCTTGCCTGCACATTTTGTCTCCAAAACTAAGGGACCACACACTAACCTCCTTTCATAGGCCCCTGTCTGACACACTCATGCATTTCAGGTTTATCCTGGCAAAGCCCACATTTAATTTTCAAGATTAAAATCAGAGACTGTTAGAGCTGGAAGTTATGGACACATAGCTCAACCAGTGAACTATTTGCCAGAACCCTTATGTCCCCAGTCCCCCAAATGCTCATCCTTTAAATGACAGGCAAGATTGACACAATTTTAATAGTTTGTTGGCAAATTAAATTTCCTTCCTCTTTTCAGAAAAAAAAAAAAAGTTAAGTTAGGTTTAACTCTACACAGTATTTGCCTTAGCTATAATCTTGCCAATTCATTTTAGTGACTGTTTATGAAAATGTATCATTCTAAGTCCTCTCAGACATTTAGAGGTGAATTGAAAGTACTTATTTCTTAGTTTGTTCTTCTCCTATTTCTTATGATCCTTTCTATCTCCTATACACATATTCCTAGGAAAGAGATAGGGAAAATCAGAGGGAAAATGTTAGGAGAGGCTGAAGTTAGTGATTGAAAGTTCCCCAGAATGGATGAGAGTAAAAGGGGCTGAAATATTCTTTCTCAAAAAAATAAATAAAAAATGAGAGAGTGGATGTTGTGAACTTGAAAATGGATGACAATGTTAATGTCCCCATCTCTCTCTATTCAAAATCACCTAAAGTTGAATTGTACTGCATATTAAGAATGTCTGCTGCTGCTGCTGCTGCTAAGTCGCTTCAGTTGTGTCTGACTCTGTGCGATCCCATAGACAGCAGCCCACCAGGTTCCCCATCCCTGGGATTCTCCAGGCAAGAACACTGGAGTGGGTAGCCATTTCCTTCTCCAGTGCATGAAAGGGAAAAGGGAAAGTGAAGTTGCTCAGTAGTGTCCGACTCTTCACGACCCCATGGACTGCAGCCTATTAGACTATTCCGTCCATGGGATTTTCCAGGCAAGAGTACTGGAGTGGGTCGCCAGTGCCTTCTCCATTAAGGATGTCTAGTTGTACTTTAATTACAATATATTTCCTTCAATGCTAACCTTCCTAATGTCTGAATTTCCCCAGATTAAGAAGCAGCTGTATAGCACAGGGAACTCTGCTTTGTTTGTGAAGAGGGGTAGGATGCCAGAAGGGGAGGGAGGCTCAAGAGGGAGGGGATATATGTATACATGATTCACGTTGTTGTACAGCAGAAACTGACACAACATTGTAAAGCAATTATACTCCAATTTAAAAAACAAGAGTGAAAGAACTGGGATTGACTTGAACAACAACACAGAAGCCATAATACTCAGTAGAATTGAATGCTGTTTCCAGGAATGCAAGAATGGAAAACATCAATGCAATTTAGGGTAAAACAAAATATAGTAATATGTATCAATATGTATCAAATCGTCTAGCATACAGCCATATTCAGAAAGGCCTATAATTTCTCTTGGTAGTAAAAAAATATGTCACCTTAAGTCTTCCATGGCTAGATGATTGTGTGAAAAGTGAAAAAAGCAGATTACAAAGGATTCACCCAGTCATGAAAATGAATGCTGGTGGTGGAAAAGGAAAAGGTGTAAATATTTTGTTATTTAGTCACTAACTCATGTCCAACTCTTTGCGACCCTATGGACTATAGCCCTCCAGACTCCTCTGTCCATGGAATTTCCCAGGCAAGAATACTGGAGTGCGTTGCCATGCCTTCCCCCAGGGGTTCTTCCAGACCCAGGGATGGAACCCATGTTTCATGTCTCCTGCATTAACAGGCAGGTTCTTTACCACTGAGTCACCAATTCTCACAAGAACCTCTTGACTCTGTATTGTTTCCATTTTATAAAAGAGGAAACTGAAATTCGGGGCGGGAGAATGACGTATTAGCTTTCTAATGTTGCTGTAAAAAAATTCATCACAAATTAGGTGACTTAAAACATCACAAATTTAGTAGCTCAAAGTTTTGTAGTTGGGAATCGAAGCACAGTTGGCCCACCTGATTCTCTGCTTAAGAGTATCATAAGGCTGAAATCAAGGTGTTGTCTGGGCTGTATTCCTTTCTGGAGGCTATGGGGTGAATCTGTTTCCAAGCTCATTCAAGATGTTGGCAGATGGTGTTTCTTCAGAAGATTTGTAGCTCCTCATCTTCAAGTTGTCAGTGATTTAACTGTGGGTCTCATTGTGGGTCATAAATGTACACATTTTGTGCAAGTTTTGCTTTCATAATTAACTTTCTTGAAAAATTTAAGTTCTGTGCTAAAGTTTTCATTAAACTCATACTTTCATTTCCTTGAGTTCCTTGCTCTTAAAAGGGTTTATTGAAAAATATAAAAGGATTGTCAAACTTGGAGAAGGAAATGGCAACTCACTCCAGTATTCTTGCCTGGAATAATACTGGAGAACCCCATGGACAGAGGAGCCTGGTGGGCTCCAGTCCATGGGGTTGCAAAGAGTACTACACAACTGAAGTGACTTAGCACACACACAGCACACTGTCAAACAATTTAAAAAGAAAAGGTATTGGCAGAATTGTGTTCCATTGTGTTCCATTTGTAGGCCTAAGGCCCCATTTTCTTTGCTAGCTGTCAGCTGAAGGCTGTTCTCAGCTTCTAGAGGCTGCCTGTCCTCCATCTTTGAAAGCAGCAACAATAGACAGAGTCCTTCTCACTCTTTGGTCTCTCTGCTGTCCCCTCTGCCTCATCTCTTCTCTGCTTTCTGTTTTTTTAAAACCACTTTACTGAGGTATGATTGACATATAAAAAGCTTTACATAATTAGTATATACAACTTGATGCATTTGGGAGTAAGTATACTATACCTGGGGCTTCCCTGGTGGCTCAGTGGTAAAGAATCCTCCTGTGATGCAATGGAAGTATTAGCTAAGGATATGATGGTAATCATTTTGCTATATATATATAAATGTAAAAAATCAATGTGTGTACAACTTAAACTTACACAGTGTTATATGTCAATTATATCTCAATAAACCTGGGTTGGGGAGAACAAAATTCTGAATATTCTTGGCCATGTACACCTCCCAATGAAATTTAGAGTCAGTTTACCAATTTTCAATGTAAAAAAGAGCTCTAAATCATACTTACTCTACAAGTCATTAACTAGCTGTAAAACTAAAATCATTCTAAACTATTTACCTGCACATTCATATGGCTCCAGTCAGGCATTGTCATGTCCTTGCAGTCTCCAAGCAACAGAGAATGATTCTGTCAGCACCTGGGACAAGCAAGGTGTCACTGTTGCTTCTCCAGCTTCCCTCCTACTACTGGTTTGATCTGTGGAGGTAGGGAACCCCTCTGACTCCATCTGGCCTTGGGAAAAAGCTTGTCACCTTTGATCAAATTAAGATTTCATCAGGTGCCTAGGAATGTGCTTTGGGTTAACCTTTTGGCCTCTGATTTGGGATAAATTGGAATTTGACTCAACCCTGTAGATGGTGAACAAAAGTCAAGGTAGAAGCAAGCAGGTTTCCCATGGGGAAGAAAAAGTCAGACACTGGAGGTGGGAAATTAGTGTAGCCTCAGAGAAACCAGAGGATTTTTTTCTTACTTTGGAATAAAAAGCAATTAAAACTCCCCCAAGTCAATTCAGTCTCTTCCATTGCCTCTATACCACCACCTTCCCAAGCCCCAGCCTTCCCCAGCAACACATTCACATCTACACACACTCCCACACACATATATGTGCACAAGAGAATTCTCATTGAGAATAAGAAAAGGAAGGGGTTCAGGACTAAAAGCTTGTTGAAGACCCTTTGAGGGACCCTGAGACAAGATGTAAAGGTAGTGCAGTAGGCGATGGAAATGAGAGCGGTCCCTCTCATCCAGGAGTAATGACTGAGTGCCACAGGGTTTCTGTTTTAAGGTCAAAATCTGCACATGCCCATAACCTTCCTGACTTCAATATGGCCATTTGCTCAGATCTATAAATCCTTTATTTCCTGAAGAAATTCCGTCAGTTAAAAAGCCAAATACTTGGCTCTTATTAGATCTAGACTTTCATCTATAGTTTCAAGGACCTGCCTGCTCTTTTGGGTTTAGTTTGCTAGGACCTGGTCTAACTTCAAATAGGAATATAAAGGATATAAATATAGGAAACAGTTAATTTATTTATATCCTTGTAGAGGGTGGATGGGGATAACTACATAGCACATTTTTTTAAAGCTATTTATTCACTAAGACAAGTGATTCAGAATTATAATTCCCTTTCTTATCTTCAAGAAACTTGTAATACAGGTAAATTCAACAAGTGTCTATCGACATGACATGTCCCCATGTCTATCATGATATCTCAAAAGAAGGTGCTCAATTATTGTTTGAAGCAAACTGCAATTAGTTAATTTTATCAGTCAAAAAGACAGATAATTTAGAAATATCTTTATTTCCCTGGTTGCTTTCTGTGGAGTTTGGAAAGAAACAGGATTCATTCCTAGAAATGAATGTATCTGCTAATCAGGGTTCTGGAGTGAAAAAAAAATGTTGGAGCTCAGGTCAGATTAAGTGAAGCTTGTTTTACTTCCCTTGATTACCTAGTGTTGGTTTTATACCTCCCTCCCCACTTTAGTGCATAAGGAGAAACATTAATTGGGGATGACAAGGATAAGATGGTTGGATGGCATCACCAACTTGATGGACAGGAGTTTGAGCAAGCTCTGAGAGCTGGTGATGGACAGGGAAGCCTGGTCTGCTGCAGTCCATGGGGTGGCAAAGAGTCACATAGGACTGAGTGACTGAACTGACTGACTGAACAACATTAATACAATCTTCTTTGCCAAGTTGGAAGGATGGAGCAATAGAAAAAACAATAATTCTTGAAAATTGAAATATTCATAATAGGTGGCCCTGGCCTACAACAGGCTTTCTTTGGGTGAAGGCTTGTAAATGTACCATAGATAGGAAAGATGTTACTGGTATCTTGTCAGAAAGACTTGCATCTTCCTCAAGGCCAGTTTCTTAGTAACAGTAACCAGAAAGTGACAACTGTGAAAGATTGTAACCACCCAACTGCACTGAAACTTCCCTGACATGACACAAGGTCATGACGAAATTATACAAGGGGAATAGGAGTGAAAAATGGAGAATGAAGAAAAAGGAAGGATAGAAATGAAAAATACTGTGGACTCTGGCCCTTTCTATAAGTTATTTTACTGAGAGAAAATAGCCTTGCTGTAGAGAAGGATATTCATCTAGCTATGTTTATTTGCTGAAAATAAAACTGTAGAACTCAAGAATATGCCCTCCCTTTTTTAAACTCCTCTCATCTATAATTTGGTTCTTTGAGAGATGTGCCCATGCAGAGGGAATGCCCTGAGCAAGTGGCCAATGTGCATTATCTCATTAGTTCAGTTCAATTCAGTTGCTCAGTCATGTCTGACTCTTTGCAACCCCATGAACCACAACACACCAGGCCTCCCTGTACATCACCAATTCCTGGAGTCCACCCAAACCCATGTCCATCGAGTCAGTGATGCCATCCAACCATTTCATCCTCTATTGTCCCCTTCTACTCCTGCCCTCAATCTTTCCCAGCATCAGGGTCTTTTCCAATGAGTCAGCTCTTCACATCAGGTAGCCAAAGTATTGGAGTTTCAACTTCAACATCAGTCCTTCCAATGAATACCCAGGACTGATCTCCTTTAGGATGGACTGGTTGGACCTCCTTGCAGTCCAAGGGACTCTCAAGAGTCTTCTCCAACACCACACTTCAAAAGCATCAATTCCTCAGTGCTCGGCTTTCCTTATAGTCCAACTCACACATCCATACATGACCACTGGAAAAACCATAGCCTTGACTAGATGGACCTTTGTTGGCCAAGTAATGTCTCTGCTTTTTAATATGCTGTCTAGGTTGGTCATAATTTTCCTTCCAAGGAGTAAGCGTCTTTTAATTTCATTGCTGCAATCAGCATCTGCAGTGATTTTGGAGCCCAGAAAAATAAAGTCAGCCACTGTTTCCACTGTTTCCCCATCTATTTGCCATAAAATGATAGGACTGGATGCCATGATCTTAGTTTTCTGAATGTGATCCAGCCGTAAATTAATAAATGACTCCTTGGTTTATGTGAGTCTTTTGCAAGTGTAATTAGTGTAAAGCAATCCCCCAGGACTTGACTATTTTGCCAACACTAAATAAGCTGAGTTTCTGGATCTGTAAAACTGAGAATCTGAGCCTAAACCCATGATAAATGTGTAATGAGTGTTCTATTGAGCTTTGATAACTTTGGTATATTAAGCATTCTCATTGTTATTCTGTAGCTCTCATATGGCCTGCAGGTCAGATTTACTTTAGCTAGAAGTAAATAGCAAAACAAAAACCAACTCTCAGCTACACACACACGCACACACACACGCACACACACAGACAAGAAAGGAAGAAAGTAATATCACTGAAAGAAAAAGGGCTTTATTATCATAAAACTTGAATTTGGACGATACTCAAGCTCCTACCCTCCACTTTCTCATGTGAAAAAGGGGTTAATAATACCTACTTCTGAAAGATTTCTTAAGATTATATATATATATATATATATATATATATATAATAGTATATATAATATGTATAAAACATCACTATATACATACACACAAGTCTATATTAACAGTATCTAGAAAAGGAGATAAAAGCTGTAAATTTTGTAACTGCCATCCTGGGATGAATTTATATTTTAAATATTGTTGCTGTTTAGTTGTTAAGTTGTGTCCAACTCTTTGCAACCCCATGGACAGTAGTCCACCAGGCTCCTCTGTCCATGGGACTGTCCAGGCAAGAATACTGGAGTGGGTTGCCATTTCCTTCTCCAGGGGATCTTCCCGACCCAGAGATCAAACCCGAGTCTCCTGCTTGACAGTTGGATCCTTTACCACTGAGCCACCTGGGAAGACTAAATATACCTTAGACCTAATTCAAAGGCATAAATATCTTCAGGAGTCATTTCAGACCCCAGCCAGGAAGCAAAATGGCAAAAGAATTTGAGTTACCCAGGCCTCATCAGGATCTTTGGAAATTGCCCTCTAATGACCCCTGAAACTAGGTCTTCAAGTTGTCTACTAAACCCACTTGGGGGGATAAAATCATTAGAGAGCTGCTGCTCACATAAGCTCTATATAAATGGATGTTTCATTGAGATATGGTTGTTGTTGTTGTTCAGTGCCCAGTTGTGTCTGACTCTTTGCAACCCCATGTACTGCAGCATGCCAGACTTCCCTGTCCCTCACCATCTCCTGAAGTTTGCCTTAATTCATGTCCATTGCATTGGTGATGCCATTCAGCCATTTCATTCTCTGACACCCTGTTTTCCTTCTGCCCTCAATCTTTCCCAGCATCAGGGACTTTTCCAATGAGTCAGCTGTTCACATCAGATGATGAAAATACTGGAGCTTCAGCTTCAGCATCAGTCCTTCCAATGAGTATTCAGGGTTGATTTCCCTTAAGACTGACTGGTTTGATATCCTTGCAGTCCAAGGAGTCTCAGGAGATTGGTACTCCCAACAAATTGTCACAGGATACCATTTACTTTCATCTGGGGAAAGCCTGTTGAGAAGCAATACAAATAATAATAGTGAGCATTGTTCAGCATTTACATTGTGCCTGAGACTGTGTTTACAAAATATTTCTATAACTATTTTAACATGTTTTTATTTTATCTTACCAAGATTATTCTAAACTCTTTGAAAACTATGTGTCCTCCTCATTGCCTAGTACAGTGTAGAGATAATGGAAGGAAAAAGACTATGGATGCTGGTGTCGAACTACTACTAATAAAATTTATCAATTTGTTACCATAAGCCAGGCAATATATTAAAGTGCTTTTACATGCTTTATCTCATTCAATTCTGTTAATAACAGATGAATTAGGTACTAGTATTATCCCTATTTTACAAAGGGAGGTATTGGAGCTTGAAGTTTAAGTCACTTGCTCAAGGTCACAGAGCTATAAGTGGCTGAGTATGGATTCAGTCAAGGCCAGTGATTCCAAAATCCATTCTACCACTCTGTTAGGGACTTCCCTGGTAGCTCAGATAGTAAAAAATCTGTCTGCAATGCAGTAGACTTGGGTTTGATCCCTGGGTCAGGAAGATGCCCTAGAGAAGGGCATGACCCATTCAAGTACTCTTGCCTGGAGACTTCCATGGAGAGAGGAGCCTGGTAGTCTACAGTCCATGGATTCACAAAGAGTTGGACATGACTCAGTGACTAACACAAGGACAAGGGCCACCCTATTACCTCCAGTATTGGTTTTAGCATTTATCTCAGGCAAACTATTTAAGTTTTAAAGATACATCTGTTAAAACTAAAGTAATGATTTCCATGCTTACCAAAATAGAACATTGTGAATTCATTGTTTTGACCCTGAGAATGATGAAGTCCTAAATGAAGACTACTCCTTAGAGTAGTCCTGGAATATCTAACTTCATAATTTCTTATGGGTTAGATAACAAATAAATGTAAAACTTTCCTTTTTATCCAACTCATATTGATTATTACTGGCAAAAACAATCAGCACAAAATAAAGCTGAAAAAGGTAGCAACTGTATTTGATTAAAAACTTATTATAGATGAAAACCTAAGAATAACATCTTTTCAATGATAAAGCAAAATTTGGCCTGATAAATTAGATTTGGTAGAACTTACCAAGACAAAAGAAAATGGATAAAAACACACTAAGAAAAATGTGTCATTAACTGCAAATTGCATAGAGAATGAAATACATTACAAAATATAGATCTCTAAAGTATGAACCCAGCAAATGGGACTATGTAGAAATAATGGCCATAAAAGTAAAGCTACATATGTACAAAAATAAATTTTATTAAAATCTTTATGAATAAATTAATTAATTTTGATAAAAATAATTTAAGAAAATTATAAGTGAAAATGGAACATTTTTACATATTGTAATTTCAATGCACAGAAACACTGATCAAAGAAATAGAAGGGCTTAGCAGTGTTCTCTCCAGAAAACACTTTAATGAAGAAAATTAATGTTGTTATAATTAGGAATCATTATAGCAAAATGTTTTTAAAAAGTCAGCTCAGAAACCAGACTGATTTTGAATTCCAGCTTTACCACGTAGCTATAATTTTCAGTCAGTAGCTTAACTTCTTTGTACCCCAATAGCCTCATGTATAAAATGGGAATACAAATATAATAGTATGTACCTCATTAGGCTCTCCCAAGGAGTAAAAATACTATATATAAAATCCTTAAAAGAGGGCCTGGCACATAGTAAATGCTATTCAATCATTTAGCTACATATAGATCTTTACTTTCTCCTTGATTAATTACAGGGCCATGTGTTGCTTGATATTGTGTCATGATTATTGCATAACAACTTGCTATAGAGTCATTATGATATGATTGCAGTTGAAAGAATTAATGTGCTATAAATGATTAAAAGTCCCAGGCATGATAAGCAAGTTTCACTTCAATTGCCAGAATTAGATTGTTTTGCAATGGTTACAGGAAAGAAGTTGGTAGTTTTTCAAAAGAGTATCCTGCAATGCTTAACTGAAAACTATTTTGTTCTCTATTATTGGGAAGGTGTGTGGGTAGTGTCTGTAGATAGGAATTGGTCTTCATAAAAAATACGTATGGTTTACACATATATATTTTCAGCCTATAAAGTTGCCCTTTTATTCAAAGATGCTGAGTTTGAAAACATTTCTACTACATATTTCAGTATTCTGCTCATTTTAATCCCTTTGTTGATAGATAAAATGTGTGTATCTCCTTCAATAATTCATTATGGTGTTTAACAGTAATTACATAGAGATATTTAAGTCTGGGTGCAGTTGAGGGTGGGGAAATCCAGGGGGGAAAATGGGCTGGAGAATATCTTTCCTTCACCACTAGTATTTTTCTTTTAATCCCATAAGGAAAGTTTTCAGACTTTTTAATTTTCCCCATCCTACCAACTCCAGGAGTTGGTGATGGACAGGGAGGCCTGGAGTGCTACAAGTTCATGGGGTCACAAAGATTCGGACACAACTGAGTAACTGAACTGAACTGAAGCAGTTTTTTTTTTAAAAACTTCATATTGCCTATCACCATCTCTTTTGTCCTCTCTGTCTTTACTACCCAGTTTTCAGACTCAGTTCATTTTCTGCCTCCTGCCTCATTTAACTAATCAAGACACTGAGTTCATATTGCATCCCTGATCATGACCATGAAAATTTTGGCCTCGTTATTTGTACTGGTCTCTGTGTCATGTGTTCTCTTACTCTACTATTCTCAACCACTTGAATTACCTGGGGAGGTTGAAAAATGCTGATGTCTGGGCCCCACCCCAGAAATTCTTATTTAGTTGGTCTTAGCAACAGCTTAGAGATGGGAATTTTAAAAAGCTCCCCAGGAGATTTTATGTGCAGCCAGTGTTGAGAACCACAATTTTAGCTCATCATGAAAGTAAACTCCTTTATAATGGAGAATGTTTTCCATTATCAGCCTTCAAACTTGTTCAGGAGCTGGTATATCTGCAAGTTATGGTGCTCTTTGAAGAACACTATAAAATATGGATGTATTTGATTGATTTATGTAAATGAAGAACAATTTAGTGACAAAGAAACTACTGTGGTTTGAGTAAAAAATATAAAAGCACAGCCCAGAGCACATGTAACCAAAATAAGATTTTGAACCAAACATGATTGGCTGGTTCCCACTTTCCCTCTAATATTCTTCGGCTTCTTGTTCTGTCATCTGTTAGCATTCACTAACAGTCTAGTAACAGGTATCAAACTTTAAACAAAAATTATGGGCCCAAAATATAATGATTGAATTTCATCTTTTTGCCTTCCTTTCCCTGCAAAATGAGAAAAGCCTACTGTTATTAGATTTTTAGTTTTGGAATACTTCCATTCTTCTTGCAGAACACTCAACACAATAATAATGGGTGACATTTATTAAATTTTTATATAGCAACTGCTCTGCTTTATATACATTATAACTTATGTTATATATTTATAAAGTGTATAATCATTTTGTAAGGTTAGTTTTTGTTGAAAAAGGATGAATGCTATACTAAGTGTTTTACTTATAAATAACTTATCTGAAATAGACCCTTTAGATCTCTTTATGAAATGAATTTGTATTTTATTAATAACAATGGCATTTACATGAATTTGTAAATGAAAGTTATACATGTACGATATTATTTATTTGAATAAAATTTTTGGAGCCCTACAAATAATTTCACAGTTAGTAATAAGCCTACAGGTTGTAAACTGTTGAATGGCAAGTTTGTAGTTTGTGGCAGGCTCAATGCCTGTGTGTGTGTGTGTGTGTGAGATAACTTGTTTAAATCGTGTCTGACTCTTTGCGACCCTATGGATTGTAGCCTGCCAGTCTCCTCTGTCTATGGGGATACTCCAGGCAAGAATACTGGAGTGGGTTGCCGTGACCTCCTCCAGGGGATGTTCTCAACCCAGAACCTGTGTCTCTTAAGTCTCCTAAATTGCCAGGCAGGTTCTTTACCACTAGTGCCACCTAGGAAGCCCAGGCTGAATAATGACTGCTAAAATATACAGATCCTATTCTCTAGAACCCGTTAACCTTAGCATATATTGCATGAAATACTCTGCAGGTGTGATTAAATTAAGACCCAAGATAGAAGAGTATTCTATAGGTAGGTAGGGCCCTACATATCGGACCCTAACATGTGGGCCCTAGATGCAATCACAGTTCAGTTCAGTTCAGTCGCTCAGTCGTGCCAACTCTGTGACCCCATGAATTGCAGCACACCAGGCCTCCCTGTCCATTACCAACTCCCAGAGCTCACTAAAACTCATGTCCATCGAGTCGGTGATGCCATCCAGCCATCTCATCCTCTGTAGTCCCCTTCTACTAATGCCCTCAATCCTTCCCAGCATCAGGGTCTTTTACAATGAGTCAATTCTTTGCATGAGGTGGCCAAGGTATTGGAGTTTCAGCTTTAGCATCAGTCCTTCCAATGAACACCCAGGACTGATCTCCTTTAGGATGGACTGGTTGGACCTCCTTGCAGTCCAAGGGAATCTCAGGAGTCTTCTCCAACACCAAACTATAAAAGAATCAATTCTTCAGTGCTCAGCTTTCTTCACAGTCCAACTCTCACATCCATACATGACCACTGGAAACAAAATTGTCTTGACTAGACGGACCTTTGTTGAAAAAGTAATATCTCTGCTTTTAATATGCTATCTAGGTTGGTCATAACTTTCATTCCAAGGAGTAAGCGTATTTTAATTTCATGACTGCAGTCACCATCTGCAGTGATTTTGGAGCCGAAAAAACAAAGTTTGACACTGTTGCCACTGTTTACCCATCTATCTCCCATATAGGGATGGGACCAGATGCCATGATCTTAGTTTTCTGAATGTTGAGCTTCAAGCCAACTTTTTCACTCTCCTCTTTCACTTTCATCAAGAGGCTTTTTAGTTCCTCTTCAGTTTCTGCCATAAGGGTGGTGTAATCTGCATACCTGAAGATATTGATATTTCTCCCAGTAATCTTGATACAAGCTTGTGCTTCTTCCAACCCAGCGTTTCTCATGATGTATTCTGGATGTAAGTTAAATAAGCAGAGTGGCAATATATAGCCTTGATGTACTCCTTTTCCTATTTGGAAGCAGTCTGTTGTTCCATGTCCCGTTCTAACTGTTGCTTCCTGACGTGCATATAGGTTTCTCAAGATGCAAGTCAGGTGGTCTGGTATTCCCGTCTCTTTCAGAATTTTCCACAGTTTATTGTGATCCACACAGTCAAAGGTTTTGGCATAGTCAATAAAGCAGAAATCGATGTTTTTCTGGAACTCTCTTGCTTTTTCCATGATCCAGCAGATGTTGGCAATTTGATGTCTGGTTCTTCTGACTTTTCTAAAACCAACTTGAACATCTGGAAGTTCACGGTTCATGTATTCCTGAAGCCTGGCTTGGAGAATTTTGAACATGACTTTACTAGTGTGTGAGATGAGTGCAATTGTGCAGTAGTTTGAGCATTCTTTGGCATTGCCTTTCTTTGGGATTTTGGGATTGGAATGAAAACTGACATTTTCCAGTCCTGTGGCCACTGTTGAGTTTTCCAAATTTGCTGGCCTATTGAGTGCAACACTTTCACAGCATCATCTTTCAGGATTTGAAATAGCTCAATTGGAATTCCATCACTTCCACCAGCTTTGTTCGTAGTGATGTTTTCTAAGGCCCACTTGACTTCACATTCCAGGATGTCTGGCTCTAGGTGAGTGATCACACCATCATGATTATCTGGGTTGTGAAGCTCTTTTTTGTACAGTTCTCCTGTGTATTCCTGCCACCTCTTAATATCTTCTGCTTCTGTTAGGTTCATACCATTTCTGTAATTTATCGAGCCCACCTTTGCATGAAATATTCCCTTGGTATCTATAATTTTATTTAAGAGTTCTCTAGTCTTGCCATTCTGTTGTTTTCCTCTATTTCTTTGCATTAATCACTGAGGAACGCTTCCTTATCTCTCCTTGCTATTCTTGGAACTCTGCATTCAGATGCTTATATCTTTCCTTTCCTCCTTTGCTTTTTGCTTCTCTTCTTTACACAACTATTTGTAAGGCCTCCTCAGGCAGGGTTTTGCTTTTTTGCATTTCTTTTCCATGGGGATGGTCTTGATCCCTGTCTCCTGTACAATGTCACAAACTTCCGTCCATAGTTCATCAGGCACTCTATCAGATCTGGTCCCTTAAATCTATTTCTCACTTCCACTGTATAATCATAAGGGATTTGATTTAGGTCATACCTGAATGGTCTAGTGGTTTTCCCTACTTTATTCAGTTTAATTCTGAATTTGGCAATAAGGAGTTCATGATCTGAGCCACAGTCAGCTCCTGGTCTTGTTTTTGCTAACTGTATAGAGCTTCTCCATCTTTGGCTGCAAAGAATATAATCAGTCTGATTTCAATATAATCATCTGGTGATGTCCATGTGTAGAGTCTTCTCTTGTGTTGTTGGAAGAGGGTGTTTGTTATGAGTAGTGAGTTCTCTTTGCAAAACTCTATTAGCCTTTTCCCTACTTCATTCCAGACTCCAAGGTAAAATTTGCCAATTTGTGTGCAATCACAAGTACCTTGTAAAAGAAAAAGGAGATATTCTGGTGGAGTCTTTAGGGTAGTAAAGTTGCAGGATATAAAATTAACACACAGAAATCCCTTGCATTCCTATACACTAACAATGATAAAACAGAAAGAGAAATTAAGGAAACAATTTCATTCACCATTGCAACAAGAAGAATAAAATACTTAGGAATAAATCTACCTAAAGAAACAAAAGAACTATATATAGAAAACAATGAAACAGTGATGAAAGAAATAAAAGATGACACAAATAGATGGAGAAATATACCATGTTCATGGATTGGAAGAAACAATATAGTGAAATGAGTATACTAGCCAAACTTCAAAGTACCTGATGAATTGTGGACGGAGGTTCATGACACTGTACAGGAAACAAGGATCAAGACCATCCCCAAGAAAAAGAAATGCAATAAAGCAAAATGGCTGTCTGAGGAGGCCTTACAAATAGCTGTGTAAAGAAGAGAAGCGAAAAGCAGAGGAGAAAAGGAAAGATATAACCATCTGAATTAGAGTTCCAAAGAAAAGCGAGGAGAGATAAGAAAGCCTTCCTCAGTGATCAATGAAAAGAAATAGAGGAAAACAACAGAATGGGAAAGACTAGAGATCTTTTCAAGAAAATTAGAGATACCAAGGAAACATTTCATGCAAAGATGGGCTCAATAAAGGACAGAAATGGTACGGAAATAACAGAAGCAGAAGACATTAAGAAGAGGTGGCAAGAATACACAGAAGAACTGTACAAAAAAGAGTTTCATGACACAGATAATCACGAGGGTGTGATCAGTCACCTAGAGCCAGACATCCTGGAATGTGAAGTCAAGTGGGCCTTAGAAAGCATCACTACGAACAAAGTTAGTGGAGGTGATGGAATTCAAGTTGAGCTATTTCAAATCCTGAAAGATGATGCTATGAAAGTGCTGCACTCAATATGCCAGCAAATTTGGAAAACTCAGCAGTGGCCACAGGACTGGAAAATGTCAGTCTTCATTCCAATCCCAAAGAAAGGCAGTGCCAAAGAATGCTCAAACTACCGCACAGTTGCACACATCTCACACGCTAGTAAAGCCATGCTCAAAATTCTCTAAGACAGATTTCAGCAATACGTGAACCGTGAACTTCCAGATGTTCAAGCTGGTTTTAGAAAAGGCAGAGGCACCAGAGATCAAATTGCCAACATCTGCTGGATCATTGAAAAAGAAAGAGAGTTCCACAAAAACATCAATTTCTGCCTTATTGACTATGCCAAATCCGTTGACTGTATGGATCACAATAAACAGTGGAAAATTCTGAAAGAAACGGGAATACCAGATCACCTGACCTTACTCTTGAGAACCAGTATGTAGGTCAGAAAGCAACAGTTAGAACTGGAAAAGGAACAACAGACTGGTTCCAAATAGGAAAAGGAGTACATCAATGTTGTATATTGTCACCCTGCTTATTTAACTTATATGCAGAGTACATCATGAGGAACGCTGGGCTGGAAGAAGCACAAGCTGGAATCAAGACTGCCGGGAGAAATATCAATAACCTCAGATATGCAGATGACACCACCCTGATGGCAGAAAGTGAAGAGGAACTCAAAAGCCTCTTGAAGAAAGTGAAAGAGGAGAGTGAAAAAGTTTGCTTAAAGCTCAACATTTAGAAAACTAAGATCATGGCATCTGGTCCCATCACTTCATGGGAAATAGATGGGGAAACAGTGAAAACAGTGGCTGACTTTATTTTTTGGGACTCCAAAATCACTGCAGATGATGATTGCACTCATGAAATTAAAAGACGCTTAGTCCTTGGAAGGAAAGTTACGACCAACCTAGATAGAATATTAAAAAACAGAGACATTACTTTGCCAACAAAATTCTGTCTAGTCAAGGCTATGTTTTTTCCCGTGGTCATGTATGGATGTGAGAGTTGGACTGTGAAGGAAGGTGGTCACGGAAGAATTGATGCTTTTGAAGTGTGGTGTTGGAGAAGACACTTGAGAGTCCCTTGGACTGCAAGGAGGTCCAACCAGTCCATCCTAAAGGAGATCAGTCCAGGGTGTTCATTGAAAGGACTGATTTTAAAGCTGAAACTCCAATATTTTGGCCACCTCATGCGAATAATTGACTCATTGTAAAAGACCCTGATGCTGGGAAGGATTGGGGGCTTTAGTAGAAGGGGACGACAGAGGATGATGTGGCTGGATGGCATCATCGACTCAATGGGCATGAGTTTGAGTGAACTCCGGGAATTGGTGATGGACAGGGAGGCCTGGCGTGCTGTGATTCCTGGGGTCGCAAAGTGTTGGACACGACTGAGCGACTGAACTGTTCTGAACTCAAAGCAATCTATAGATTCAAGCTACCAACGGTATTTTTCAGAGAAGTATAACAAATAATTTCAGAATTTGCATGGAAATACAAAAACCTCAAATAGCCAAAGCATTCCTGAGAAAGAAGAATAGAACTGAATGAATCAACCTGCCTGACTTCAGGCTCTACTACAAAGCTACAGTCATCAAGAAAGTATGGTGCTTGCATAAAGACAGAAACATAGATCAATGGAACAAAATAGAAAGCCCAGAGATAAATCCACGCACCTATGGACATCTTAAATTTGACAAAGGAGGCAAGAATATACAATGGAGAAAAGACAATCTCTTTAACAAATGGTGCTGGGAAAACTGGTCAACCACTTGTAAAAGAATGAAACTAGAACACTTTCTAACACCATACACAAAAATAAACTCAAAATAGATTAAAGATCTAAATGTAAGACCAGAAACTATAAAACTCCTAGAGGAAAACATAGGCAAAACTTTCTCTGACATAAATCACACAGGATCCTCTATGACCCACCTCCCAGAGTAATGGAAAGAAAAGCAAAAATAAACAAATGGGACCTAATTAAACTTAAAAGCTTTTGCACAACGAAGGAAACTCTAGGCAAGGTGAAACGACAGCCTTCAGAATGTGAGAAAATAATAGCAAATGAAGCAACTGACAATGAATTAATCTCAAAATATACAAGCAGCTCCTGCAGCTTAATTCCAGAAAAATAAATGACCCAATCAAAAACTGGGCCAAAGAACTAAACAGACGTTTCTCCAAAGAAAAGATACAGAAGGGTAGCAAACACATGAAAATATGCTCAACATTACTCATTATCCAATAAATGTAAATCAAAACCACAATGTGGTCCCATCTCACACCAGTCAGAATGGCTGCTATCAAAAAGTCTACAAACAGTAAATGCTGGAGAGGGTGTGGAGAAAAGGGACCCCTCTTACTCTGTTGGTGGAAATACCAACTAGTACAGCCACTATGGAGAACAGTGTGGCGATTTCTTAAAAAACTGGAAATAGAAATGCCATACGACCCAGCAATCCCACTGCTGGGGATACACACCAATCAAACGAAAACTGAAAGAGACACATCTACCCCAGTGTTCATCACAGCACTGTTTACAATAGCCATGACCTGGAATATCCATTGGCAGACAAATGGATAAGAAAGTTGTGGTATTTATACACAATGGAATATTACTCAGGTATTAAGAAGAATGCATTTGAATCAGTTCTGATGAAGGGCCTATTATACATAGTGAAGTAAGTCAGAAAGAAAAAACACCAATACTGTGTATTAACACATATATATGGAATTTAGAACGATGGTAACCATAATCCTATATGCAAGACAGCAAAAGAGACACAGATGTAAAAAACAGACTTTTGGACTCTGTGGGAGAAGTTGAGGGTGGAATCATTTGAGAGAATAGCATTGAAACATATATATTATTATATGTGAAATAGATCGCCAGTCCAGGTTTGATGCATGATACAGGGTGCACAGGATTGGTGCACTGAGATCATCCTGAGGGATGGGATGGGGAGGGAGGTGGGAAGGAGTGCAGGTTGGGGAACACATGTACACTCATGGTTGATTCGTGTGACTGTATGGCAAAAACCACCACAATATTGTAAAGTAATTAGCCTCCAATTAAAATAAATTTTTAAAAAATTAAAAGATTTGACATAGGAGAAAAAAGGTAATATGGCGATCTCAGCAGAGGGTGAGAGACACATAGAGACAGAAGGAGACATATTTGAAGGTGATATGCTATAGTCACTATAGATGGAGGAAGGCAACACAACCCAAGGAATATGGCTCTAGAAGCTGAAAAATGTAAGAAAATAGATTCTCCCCCTAGAGCTTCTAGGAACACGGCCCTGCCAATGCCTTGATTTCAGCCCAGTGAAACTGATTTTGGACTTTTAGCTTCTCAAACTATAAGAGAATAAATGTGCATTGTTTTAAGTCACCAAGTTTGTGATAACTTGTTGCAGCTGCTATAGGAAATTAATATGGAGTTGTTCCCCACTTAGATATTGTCAGAAAAATGAAGGTAATGATTTTAGGTATAGGCCATTACTACAGTTTTAAAAAAATATTTAGAGGGACACTTCAAAACCAAGGAAATATTGACTAAACTTATTGCTTTCTTTTTAAATGGATGTGGTATGCAGTAGAAAATGGGTTTGTTGCTAATGTAGAAACCATTTTAAGTGAACAGTCTTTGAAGAAATTTGGCTCTATTTTGGGGTAATAGCCACCCTGCTTGAGATGTGCCAAACCAACCCCATATGTGTGGTTTACATAAAGAAGGGCATGTTTTTTGAAGGATGTTTTGGAGAAAAATAACTAAAATCCTTATGTAGTTGTTGCACTTCAACTCAAAATTCTTTATAGAAAAATTAGAAAGCACTAAATGATATGTGGATTATCAGTTGTGTTAAACAAAGAGCCTATTAGACTGAGATGGTTCTAACACCTTAGCAAACAACATAAGCAGACAAAAACCTAAGCCTGTAAATGCCTCAAGGTTAAGAAATCAAAACCTAAGAGCAACCAATCATAACAAGCCAACGAGGCCTTTCCAAGTAAGACAAACACTTAAGCTATAGCTAATCAAATTTCCTTTCTTTGCTTCTTTTACCAAACCGAACTTAGGTCCATTTGCCTGGATGTAGCAGCCAATCTGCTCTGGGTTATAGGGAAGGAAAGCACAGTGTTTATTGCAGGTGCCAAGCAAGAAGTACAGGTAGCTAGTGCCTAAAAGACCTGAACTCCCCTAAGGCATTCAAGGAAACATTTTTAAAGACAGTGTGAGGGAGGGAATTTCTGGAATGTGTGATGATCTGATGGACATTCTTCTGATTGGTGAGGTTATTGGGGATCAATATCAACCTTCTTGTTCCAACTGGTCTTGGGGTCTAAGGTTGTGCTTGTGGACAGCATACAGTTAACTTCTTCCACCTGGTAGGGGTTTCTGTATCTGCAAAACAGCTCAAAGGACAAGAATCAAAATATTATTTATTGCCCTTAAGGAGGAACTACAGGTCCTTGAATTTGTTTAATGGATAAACTATTATTTTGTCTTGTTTGCCTGTTTCCCTTTCTTCATTTTCTCACTTCTCTGATTAAACTTACTCTTTGAGACTTGAAGGCCTAGTTGGCTAATGTTTTTCTAAGGACAAGAGGCTGGTGGAGGATGGAGGGTGTGCTGTTCTAGAAAGGCCTCCTAGGGTCCTACTCGTTTATACTTACATCTTTCCTCTGTAAAAAGTCTTTCCCTTAGCTCGTATCAGTGGAGTGCTCCTAATCACTTACAATTTGACACTGCCCAACTTAAACTGTAGTTCAAAAAACTCTTAATGTTTAATATACCTCAGTTTATCTTTAACAGTTCTTTGCTTGCAAATGGTGCTTATGAATCAAATAGGTTATCAAGACTTGAATGGTTATCAAGACTTGAATGATTCAGTGTTATCAGATTAGCCATTCAATTAAGAATTTGGTATTTTTCTCATATGATATAAAGAGGGCAAAATGGAGGTACCCACATTCTGGTAATGAGCTGGTGGCAAAATCACATGTTTGACATCACTTAAAGTGAGTTTGTCTTCCAGAAAACTTATCTAGAATCCAAAATGGATATTGGTGTGTCATTTGTAATTAAAAATAGGGAGTCCATGTGAAGAATACAAAAATAAAACATCATTTAATTAAACAGGTGTTCTTCTTGGGAAGGGTTATTGCAGTTAGGCTGGGGAGTGAAACTATTTTTCAAAAAGCTTGGGTAACTCAAAAATGACTGACTCCATTAAGGGTCACTTTAATGACCACTATAGAAGGTTAATCAAAATAAACAACTATCCCAATAAGTACCAAGCCATAAACTCTATCATTGAGTCTATGTTTTGCAAAAGAAGAAAAAAATATGATTTTTTGTCTTGGAAGGTTCTTGCTTTATCAACAATATGCACCCTGGAGACTATCTTCCTTTTGTTTTCTGGTTACAACTTGCTTCTGAGCTGCATCTTTGTTTTAATGTCTATTTTGTAACATTTATTTCTGTCTTTTAGCAGTGAATCAAATAGTAGAAGAAGGAGGTATAAGCATTTTATAAACAGTAAGGATGAAAAGCAATTTGCTAAATAAGCAGCCAATGTTGATCATTTCAAGCCACTAAAGCTTATTAAAAGCAAATTATTTGTCCTTTCTTGGTCCACTAAAATCACTTTCACCAAAGTGGTCTTCAGTTCAGTTCAGTTCAGTCACTCAGTCATGTCTGACTCGTTGCGACCCCATGAATCACAGCACGCCAGGCCTCCCTGTCCATCACCAACTCCTGGAGTTCACTCAAACTCATGTCCATCGAGTCGGTGATGCCATCCAGCCATCTCATTCTCTGTCGTCCCCGTCTCCTCCCGCCCCCAATCCCTCCCAGCATCAGAGTCTTTTCCAGTGAGTCAACTCGTCGCATGAGGTGGCCAAAGTATTGGAGTTTCAGCTTCAGCATCAGTCCTTCCAATGAACACCCAGGACTGATCTCCTTTAGAATGGACTGGTTGGACCTCCTTGCAGAGTAGCATAGTTACTGAATTAGATATTGCTGAATTAGTAAGTCTATACTCCCCCAAAGAGTATTTAATAACTCAGCACATCTGCACTTTCTAAATTACTGCTGTTATAAACAAAGAGATAACTGGAGGCTACAACCTAATAATTCTACAGAAAGCTGTCTATTCCAGTTCACTGGGTGATATCTTTATGGGGATTCTTTATATCACGGAACTCGATATGGAAATAAAAAGGTGACATTAGTAAACCTTGTTAGGTCTCTGACTTTCATGACAGGAAGCTTGGGTGCTGTCTGTTTAGCAAAGGACCCTGAAATGTATATATAACCTGAGAAAATCTGGATCCTCAAGCAATGCAGTACAAGCAATGGGCATGAAAATCTCATATTTTTGTTTGTTTCTGAAAGATAACCATCGTGGCTGTGGAATATGGATTTAAGGACAGATAAGGAGTAAAGCCTTGACTAGACGGAACTTTGTTGGCAAAGTAACGTCTCTGCATTTTAATGTACTATCAAGGCTGGTCATAACTTTCCTTCCAAGGAGTAAGAGTCTTTTAATTTCATGGCTGCAGTCAGCATCTGCAGTGATTTTGGAGCCCAAAAAAAAAAAGTCTGACACTGTTTCCCCATCTATTTCCCATGAAGTGATGGGACAAGATGCCATGATCTTTGTTTTCTGAATGTTGAGCTTCAAGCCAACTTTTCACTCTCCTCTTTCACTTTCATCAAGAGGCTTTTGAGTTCCTCTTCACTTTCTGCCATAAGGGTGGTGTCATCTGCATATCTGAGGTTATTGATATTTCTCCTGGCAAACTTGATTCCAGCTTGTGCTTCTTCCAGCCCAGTGTTCCTCATGATGTACTCTGCATATAAGGCTATGGTTTTTCCCATGGTCATGTATGGATGTGAGAGTTGGACTGTGAAGAAAGCTGATCACGGAAGACTTGATGCTTTTGAACTGTGGTGTTGGAGAAGACTCTTGAGAGTCCCTTGTACTGTAAGGAGATCCAACCAGTCCATTCTAAAGGAGATCAATCCTGGGTGTTCACTGGAAGGACTGATGCTAAAGCTGAAACTGCAATACTTTGGCCACCTCATGCGACGAGTTGACTCACTGGAAAAGAATCTGATGCTGGGAAAGGTTGGGGGTGGGAAGAGAAGGGGACGACAGAGAATGAGATGGCTGGATGGCATAACTGACTCTGTGGACATGAGTTTGAGTGAACTCCAGGAGTTGGTGATGGACAGCGAGGCCTGGCGTGCTGTGATTCATGGGGTTGTGGAGAGTCGGACATGACTGAGCGACTGAACTGAACTGAACTGAACTGAAGGAATAAAGCAGAGACATTACTTTGCCAACAAAGGTCCATCTAGTCAAGGCTATGGTTTTTCCCGTGGTCATGTATGGATGTGAGAGTTGGACTGTGAAGAAAGCTGAGCGCCGAAGAATTGATGCTTTTGAACTGTGGTGTTGGAGAAGACTCTTGAGAGGCCCTTGGATTGCAAGGAGATCCAACCAGTCCATTCTAGAGGAGATCAATCCTGGGTGTTCATTGGAAGGACTGATGCTAAAGCTGAAACTGCAGTACTTTGGCCACCTCATGCGACGAGTTGACTCACTGGAAAATACTCTGATGCTGGGAAAGTTTGGGGGCGGGAGGAGTAGGGACGACAGAGATTGAGATGGCTGGATGGCATCACCGACTCTGTGGACATGAGTTTGAGTGAAGTCCGGGAGTTGGTGATGGACAGGGAGGCCTGGCGTGCTGTGATTCATGGGGTCACGTAGAGTTGGCCACGACTGAGCGACTGAACTGAACTGAATTGAACTGAAGGAGTTCTCTTAGACTACAATATTGAAATAATGCTTGAAAGAGATGAACTGGAGCCCAAATTGAGCTTCCCAGGTGGCGCTAGTGGTAAAGAACCCACCTTTCAGTGCAGGAAAGATAAGAGACATGAGTTCAATCCCTGGGTCAGGAAGATCCCCTGCAGGAAGGCACAGCAACCCACTCCAGTATTCTTGCCTGGAGAATCCCCATGGCCAGAGGAACCTGGTGGGCTGGCTATAGTCCACAGGGTTGCAAAGAGTCAGATACGACTGAAGCAACTTAGCACGTACACATGGACCCCAAATTATTTGTCTATTATACCTCAACAAATTTGACAGGAATCCTAAAAAAAAAAACAAAAACAAAAACTGGATCATCAGTATTGGAAGCCAAGAATTCCATTTAAGTTAGTTCCCATCAGGCCTCTTGGGAATAAAACAGAAGATGATCTTTTGAATGACAGTAGGTTCCTGTGCACAGAGATAAAGAATCTTGTCACAGGGAGCCCACAGCACTCTGTGATGACCTAGAGGGGTGAGATGCAAGAGGTGTGGGAAACTCAAGAGGGAGGGGATATATATATGTCTTTTAATTTAATTCCTGAAGTCACTATCTGCAGTGATTTTGGAGACCAAGAAAAGAAAATCTGTCAGTGCTTCCACTTTTCCCCATCCTTTTGCTATGACCAGATATCATGATCTTAGTTTTCTGAGTGTTGAGTTTTAAGCTAGCTTTTTCACTCTCTTCTTTCACCCATAGGCTGTAAACATCTTGCATTTTGATGTCTTGTACATTTTAACTAAGCTTTTTTTTTTTCATTTCACACGTATCTTTATCAGTTGTAACACATCTTAGAATATTCTACTTCAAGTTGCACAGAATTAGTGTTTTCTCAACTTTGAAAATATTCTTTTCTGTAGCTATTCCACGCAGACTATTTATAGGGCCTAATACTTCAAACACTTCCAACTTAGCCTCCCCAAATAAACAAGCAGTATTGATAACATCTGTCAACTCATCAAGACCCAAGGAAAACTACTCAAAATTATTTGCTCGTTTTTAATTGACTACTGGAGTTGCTCCCACTGTCCTCAACTCTGAGCAACTGTTCTCACCAAAAGGCTAATAGTTTTAAACAAATTTATTTTTTCTAGACACATTTCTGTAGCTACTGCAATCAAACATGATTTAATTAACTCACCATCAGTAAATGGCTTTCTTTGCTTGGCTAAGAAATAAACCACTTGGCAACTTACTTTGGTGGCAGACTTATTTTCATTTTTATGTTTGTGAAAAAATTCTGTTGTGATGAGAAACTCTATTTTAAATGTTTCAATTTTTCTGACCATTGCTTTCCTGTGGGTTGGGAATATTGTGATGAGTGTTTAGTCTGGTAATAATGTCATATGTTCTATTTATTTTTAGCACAGTTCTAGTGCCAATGCACAATAAATACAATATTTTGCTATCCACTAGACTGTATTGTGTTGTCCCAAAATTCATATATTGTGTCTTTAAATTTTAATGTGACTGTATTTAGAGATCAGGCTTTGACGCTGGCTGCGAGTGCACAAAAGCGACCACGCGCAGAAGTGTGGCCGAGAGGAGCTACCCCAAGTCCAAGTAGTGGTGGCTGCGCGGGGGCAGGAGGGCCGAGAGGAGCTACTCCACGTTCAGGGTCAGGAGGGGCGGCCATGAGGAGATACCCCTCGTCCAAGGTAAGGAGCAGTGGCTGCGCTTTGCTGGAGCAGTCGTGAATAGATACCCCACGACCAAGGTAAGAGAAACCCAAATATGACGGTAGGTATTGCAAGAGGGCATCAGAGGGCAGACATACTGAAATCATAATCACAGAAAACTAGTCGGTCTGATCACAGGGACCACAGCCTTGACTAACTCAATGAAACTAAGCCATGTCGTGTGGGGGCACCCAAGACAGGTGGGTCATGGTGGAGAGGTCTGACAGAATGTGGTCCACTGGAGAAGGGAATGGCAAACCACTTCAGTATACTTGCCTTGAAAACCCCATGAACAGTATGAAAAGACAAAATGATAGGATACTGAATGAGGAAATGCCCAGGTTGGTGGGTGCCCAGTATGCTACTGGAGATCAGTGGAGAAATAACTCCAGAAAGAATGAAAAGATGGAGCCAAAGCAAAAACAATACCCAGTTGTGGATGTGACTGGTGACAGAAGCAAGGTCCAAAGCTGTAAAGAGCAATATTGCATAGGAACCTGAAATGTTAGGTCCATGAATCAAGGCAAATTCAGTTCAGTTCAACTCAGTCACTCAGTTGTGCCTGACTCTGTGCGACACCATGAATCACAGCACACCAGGCCTCCCTGTCCATCACCAACTCCCGGAGTTCACTCAAACTCATACCATCGAGTCGGTGATGCCATCCAGCCATCGCATTCTCCGTCGTCCCCTTCTCCTCCTGTCCCCAACCCCTCCAAGAATCAGAGTATTTTCCAGTGAGTCAACTCTTCGCATGAGGTGGCCAAAGTATTGGAGTTTCACCTTTAACATCAGTCCTTCCAACGAACACCCAGGACTGATCTCCTTTAGAATGGACTGGTTGGATCTCCTTGCAGTCCAAGGGACTCTCAAGAGTCTTCTCCAATGCCAGAGTTCAAAAGCATCAGTTCTTCAGCGATCAGCCTTCTTCACAGTCCAACTCTCACATCCATACATGACCACTGGAAAAACCATAGCCTTGACTAGACGGACCTTGGTTGGCAAAGTAAAGTCTCTGCTTTTTAATATGCTATCTAGGTTGGTCATAACTTTCCTTCCAAGGAGTAAGCGTCTTTTAATTTCATGGCTGCAATCAGCCTACACAGTGATTTTGGAGCCCCAGAAAATAAAGTCTGACACTGATTACCCATCTATTTCCCAAGAAGTGATGGGACCAGATGCCATGATCTTTGTTTTCTGAATGTTGAGCTTCAAGCCAACTTTTTCACTCTCCTCTTTCACTTTCATCAAGAGGCTTTTGAGTTCCTCTTCAGTTTCTGCCATAAGGGTGGTGTCATCTGCATATCTGAGGCTATTGATATTTCTCCCAGCAATCTTGATTCCAGCTTGTGCTTCCTCCAGCCCAGCGTTCCTCATGATGTACTCTGCATAGAAGTTAAATAATCAGGGTGACAATATACAACCTTGACGTACTCCTTTTCCTATTTGGAACCAGTCTGTTGTTCCATATCCCATGATAACTGTTGCTTCCTGACCTGTATACAGGTTCTCAAGAGGCAAGTCAGGTGGTCTGCTATTCCCATCTCTTTCAGAATTTTCCACATTTTCTTGTGATCCACACAGTCAAAGGCTTTGGCATAGTCAATGAAGCAGAAATAGATGCTTTTCTGGAACTCTCTTTCTTTTTGGATGATCCAGTGGATGTTGGCAATTTGATCTCTGGTGCCTCTGCCTTTTCTAAATCCAGCTTGAACATCTGGAAGTTCACAGTTCACGTATTGCTGAAGCCTGGCTTGGAGAATTTTGAGCATGACTTTACTAGTGTGTGAGATGAGTGCAACTATGCGGTAGTTTGAGCATTCTTTGGCACTGCCTTTCTTTGGGATTGGAATGAAGACTGACCTTTTCCAGTCCTGTAGCCACTGCTGAGTTTTCCAAATTTGCTGTCATATTGAGTGAAGCACTTTCACAGCATCATCTTTCAGGATTTGAAATAACTCAACTAGAATTCGATCACCTCCACTAGCTTTGTTCATAGTGATGCTTTCTAAGGCCCACTTGACTTCACATTGCAATATGTCTGGCTCTAGGTGAGTGATCACAGCATCATGATAATCTTGGTCCTGAAGGTCTGTTTTGTACAGTCTTCTGTGTAGTCAAAACAACAGTGAAATATCACCTCAGACATATTAGGATATCTACTATTTTTTTTAAAATGGGGAAGGAAATGGAAACCGACTCCAGTATTCTTGCCTGGAGAATCCCATGGACAGAGGAGCCTGGCAGGCTACAGTCCATGTGGTTGCAAAGAGTCAGTCATGACTGAAGTGACTTAGCAAGCATTATTTAAAAAAAAAAAAGGAAATAATAGTGACCAGGATGTGAATAAATTGCAGTCCTTGTGCATTACTGATAAAATATAAAGTGGTGAAACTACCATGGAAAACAGTATGGTGGTTCCTCAAAAAATTAAAAATAGAATTACCATGTAATCTAGCAAACCCGCAACTTGGTATATCCCCCCCCCCCAAATTGAAAGTAGGGTCTTGAAACACACCCATGTTCATAGCAATATTATTCACATTACTCAAGTAGTGGAAGCAACCCAAATTTCCATGGATGAATGAATGGGATAAAGAAAATTTGGTGTATACATACAACAGAATATTATTAACCTTTTAAAAAGGAAATCTTGTCACATGCTATCCATGGATGAGAATTGAGGACAGTATGCTAAGTGAAATAAGACAGTCAAAAAAGGACAGTTAATGATTCCACTTATGAGGTATATGAGCTTCCCAGGTGGCTCAGTGGTAAAGAACCCACCTACCAATGTAGGAGACACACATTTAATCCCTGATCCTGGAAGATCCCCTGGAGAAAGAAATGGCAACTCACTCCAGTATTCTTGCCTGGAGAATCCCATGGACAGAGGAGCCTGGCAGGATACAGTCCACAAAGGTCACAGAGTCAGAAATGAGCACTGAGCATCCTATGAGGTATATAAAGTAGTCAAATTCATACAAAGTAGAATGGTGGTTACTAGGAGTTGGGTGGAAGGTGAAATGGAGAGTTGTTTAATGAGTATAGAGTTCTGTTTTTCAAGATGAAATGGTTCTAGACATCTTTTACACAGCAATATTAATATACCCAACACTACTGGACACATTTGAAATTAGTTAAGATGGTAAATTTTATGTCATACCTTTTTTTTTTAACCACAATAAAAAGAAAACATTCTTGGACTGTGTGCCATATAAAAACACATTAAGCCAGATATAGTCAACAAGTTGTAGTTTGTTGACTCTTCCTCTTTGGCCCAGTCCCAGGAAAGTTCTCTCAGGTTCCATGCCTAATGGAACTCTATAAGAAGCACGTACCTTTGGAAAACCTAAGAAAACACATGCAATACCAATGGACAAAAGACTCTTTCCTCTTAGAAAAGTTGATGGTACAGTGACAGAATGCGACGAGTTGATTCACTGGAAAAGAGTCTGATGCTGGGAGGGATTGGGGGTGGGAGGAGAAGGGGACGACAGAGAATGAGATGGCTGGATGGCATCACCGACTTGATGGACATGAGTTTGAGTGAACTCCGGGAGTTGGTGATGGACAGGGAGGCCTGGCGTGCTGTGATTCATGGGGTTGCAAAGAGTCAGACATGACTAAGCGACTGAACTGAACTGAACTGAATGATTAATAATAATTAATTATTGTTATTAACTAATATGCAGAGTACATCATGAGGAACACTGGGCTGGAAGAAGCACAAGCTGGAATCAAGATTGCTGGGAGAAATAGCAATAACCTCAGATATGCAGATGACACCACCCTTATGGCAGAAAGGGAAGAGGAACTCAAAAGCCTCTTGATGAAAGTGAAAGAGGAGAGTGAAAAGGTTGGCTTGAAGCTCAACATTCAGAAAACAAAGATCATGGCATCTGGTCCCATCACTTCATGGGATATAGATGGGGAAACAGTGGAAACAGGGTCAGACTTTATATTTTTGGGCTCCAAAATCACTGTGGATGCTGATTGCAGCCATGACATTAAAAGACGTTTACTCCTTGGAAGGAAAGTTATGACCAACCTAGATAGTATATTAAAAAGCAGAGACATTACTTTGCCAACAAAGGTCTGTCTAGTCAAGGCAATGGTTTTTCCTGTGGTCATGTATGGATATGAGATTTGGACTGTGAAGAAAGCTGATCACCGAAGAATTGATGCTTTTGAACTGTGGTGCTGGAGAAGCCTCTTGAGAGTCCCTTGGACTGCAAGGAGATCCAACCAGTCCATTCTAAAGGAGATCAGTCCTGGGTGTTCATTGGAAGGACTGATGCTAAAGCTGAAACTGCAGTACTTTGGCCACCTCATGCGACGAGTTGACTCACTGGAAAAGACTCTGATGCTGGGAAAGGTTGGGGGCGGGAGGAGAAGGGGATGACAAAGAATGAGATGGCTGGATGGCATCACTGACTCGATGGACATGAGTTTGGGTGAACTCCGGGAGTTGGTGATGGACAGGGAGGCCTGGCGTGCTGTGATTCATGCATCGCAGAGTCGGACACGACTGATCGACTGAACTGAACTGAACTGAACTGAACAGTGACAGAAAGACTAGCAGAATTGGGATTGGAGGTATTAAGAAAAGACTGGATAGTGGACGGAAGAGTGGTGTGGGCATCATTGTAGAGTAGGATATGTGAATGGCGAGGAATTTGAGAGCCCATTTGAGGAAGAAGAGGCAATGTGGACATTGACAATCTATTGCTCAGCTTATCTTCTCGATGGTGTAGCTTAGGTGAGCAAAAGTTAATCCATTCATTCAATGTGTAATCTTAGGCAAGTCAATACCCCTTGCCTTATCTGTGAAAGAGGAGGGTTGGACAAGATCCCTAGTGCCCTTCCCAACTCTAAAAACCATGAAACTCACTAAGCTGATGAAGTGCCAAGGACTTTATCCCTTCATTTGAACAGCTTTAAGAACAGGAGACCTTCTATGTTTCCTACTGGGTAGATATTTATTTGTTTACCCTAGTAAGTTAGGGTGACAAACTAACTACAGTCTCCAGAATCCTAACTCTGTTTCCATAGCTGGGCCTCCTCTTGATACCTCAAGCTCTCCTTCCCATGAGAATACAAGGAACTAGTGCAGACAGGGAAGGGAATTGGAAGCCGCTGGTAACTCCAGTCTTAGTCCCATAGCAGTTATCTCCTCCCATTAAAAATCTCTGAAGTCAATTTCAGTTATTTAACAAGAATGGTTGGGGAACAGGTCTTGTTTATGAAAGTAATGTAAATCTCTGTTCATTTTGAAAAATCCTCATAATGTGTAACAGTCTTGTCAAAAACAACAACAGCAACATTGTTTTAGCTTTTTAAAATTTCCTTTCCTCCTTAATCAGTGACTACTCAGGGAAAAGCAGGAGTTCAAAGGGAGTCATAAACAGAGCTTCCTCCTTCCAGTTGTTCATCAGGCACTGTTTTCCAAAAAGGAAGAGGCCTTCTCACTCTTGGTCTCTAGGGTGCTTGGGGCGGGAGGGCCTTTATTAGTCTGGTTACTCCAGTAGCTGTCTCATTTGCTTTCCAGTTTGCAGCTGTCCGGTGATGTGTTTATTTGAATCTCAGCCTCAGAACTGACTTGCCTTTGTTCCTGGTCCGAGGAGGCTCTAGTCAGAACAGGAAAGTTTAGCCACACTGTTCAAGTTAAACACAGTGCAGTGGGAAAACATGAACTGTAAGACTCTAGGATCAGGTTAGACTTTTCAAAGTCCCCTTTTCTTCATGTTATGCTTTTGCTTCCTTCTGGCACTAGTTGTCATGTTAACATCATGTTTACTCAGAAATTTTTTGGGGGTGATTTAATTATGATATTTTGTCCAAGAAAAAGGAAATTAAAAACCCTTTGGTTCCTTTGGGTGTTCATTACCATGTTATAGTTAGGGCCTTGATAATAAAAAATAATAAATTATTAGTGATATATAAATTTGCAAATCAAAGTTGTGATTGGTTATACAACACTTGCATATACATGTTCTTGTTTTTTTCTGTTTTGTTTAAAAGCATTTTCTTCCAATTTTATTGATATAATTGATGTACAGCACTGTATAAGCTTGAGGTACAGCATAATTATTTGACTTATGTACATCATGAAATTATTATCATAATAAGTTTAAGTAAGTAAGTGTTAGTTGCTCAGTCGTGCCCGACTCTTTGCGACCCCATGGACTGCAGCCCACCAGACTCCTCTGTCCATGGCATTTTCCAGGCAAGATTACTGGAGTGGGTTGCCATTTCCTTCTCCAGGGGATCTTTTGAACCCGGGTCTCCTGCTCTGTAGGCAGATTCTTTACCGACTGAGCTACAAAGTAAGCCCCCATAATATGTTTACTAAACATCTATCATCTCATAAATGCAAAATAAAAGAAAAATAATTCCCCCTTGTGATGAGAACTCTTATGGTTGACTTTAACTTTCACATATATACATGTTCTTGTTGGAAGATCCCCTGCACAAGGGAAAGGCTACCGACTCCAGTATTCTGGCCTAGAGAATTCCATGGACTGTATAGTCCATGGGATCTCAAAGAATCAGACACGACTGAGTCTCTTTCACTTCACTTCTTGTTTAACACAAGCCCTGAGAGGTAGATGAAGAGTTTTATCTCCATTTTTTATGAAACTGAGGCTCAAAGAGATGGAATGACTTGCCCAAGTTTGTGGTTAAGCCAAGACTTATTTTTTTTGTGGAACATAGCACTTCCAATCATTTTTCTTTTCTACAGAAAAGTGGAGATGTTGTTTATGACAGAACTGGCATTCAATCTTAGATTAGGCAACAGTAGTTGTTAAAAGCATGAAATACTGATGTACTGGTCGGTAAAGAGCTGCTGCCTTGAGCCCTTCCAATGGTTTCCCAGGTTGCACCAGCTTGGGAGTCCCTCTGGGGTGTGTCTGCCCCAGTGCCTGCCAGCTTCCTTGTGCAGATTGCCATCTGTATGCATCCAGATGACCAGAGTTGAGACAGCACCAGTTAGAGGGGGAAAAGTACCATGAGTAGCAGGACTGTCAGCTTAGAGTACAAATATGTGCCTCTTCACTGTACCCTCCCTGTCAGCAAGGTGTTTGCCCACTGCTGGTCAGCTCTCCCTTGAGTACCTTCATTTAGCCACTGAAGAGAACACAGCCTTCCCAATATATTGTGTGTGTATGTGTGTGTGTTAGTCACTCAGTCGTGTCCAACTCTCTGCAACCCCATGGACTGTAGCCAGCCAGGCTCCTCTGTCCATGGAATTCTCCAGGCAAGAATATTGGAGTGAGCAGCCATTCCCTTCTCCAGGGGATCTTCCTGACCCAGGAACCCAACCCAGATCTCCCACATTGCAGGCAGATTCTTTACCATCTGAGCCACCAAGGAAGCCCCCAATATATAATACCATTTCTTAAATATTTTTAATATCATCCAGACTTATAATGAAGACAAGCCAACAACACAGCCTTAAAGTAGAGCCTGTCACTTGTCTTTACCCCACAGTGGGTGCTCCATCTCCTGAACAGGTATCTGGTTCCTCAGGTTCCCTGCACCTCCCCCTCCCTCCCCCGCAGCCCATCCCCACAGTACCCTTGACTTCACTTCAGGATAATATCTCTGCTAGATCTCCTTAGGCTTTTCTTCTCATTCTTGTACCATACTCACCTACCTACTCAGAGCCTTACTTTTGAAAGTGTTAGTGACTTACAGTGCTTAAAGATACCACATCTTAGGGATGGCTTTTTAAAACATTGTAGTCTCTCTCTCTTTTAGCATTATAATTTTTATTGTCACATTCTTGAATTCTTAACAGGAACAAAGTTTACAAATGCTTAATTATTTGAGTAGAAGGATACTGACTGGGGAAAAGAGTTCCCATCACCCCATTCAATGTAATCCTAATCCTACTCATTTTTTTCACTTTACTTAATTTTTAAAATTTCATTTTTTATTGATGCATAGTTGATTTACAGTATTATGGTAGTTTCAGGTATAGCATAGCAATTCAGTATTCTTGCAGATTATATTCCATTATAGGTTATTATAATGGCTAAAATTTCCTGTGCTAAATTCTTGTTGCTTATCTATTTTATGTATAGTAAGTTGTATCTGTTAATCCATTCTTCTAACTTTTCCCTTCCCCATCCATTTCCCTTTGGTAACCAAAAATTTATTTTCTATATCTGTGAGTCTGTTTCTATTTTGCATATATCGATACAATCATTTGTACTTCAGTTCAGTCGCTCAGTCGTGTCCGACTCTTTGCGACCCCATGATCACAGAATGCAGGCCTCCCTGTTCATCACCAACTCCCGGAGTTCACTCAAACTCATATGTATCGAGTCTATGATGCCATCCAGCCATCTCATTCTCTGTCGTCCCCTTCTTCTCCTGCCCCCAAACCCTCCCAGCATCAGAGTCTTTTCCAGTGAGTCAACTCGTCGCATGAGGTGGCCAAGGTACTGCAGTTTCAGTTTTAACATCAGTACTTCCAATGAACACCCAGGACTGATCTCCTTTAGAATGGACTGGTTGGATCTCCTTGCAGTCCAAGGAACTCTCAAGAGTCTTCTCCAACACCATGGTTCAAAAGCATCAATTCTTCGGCGATCAACTTTCTTCACAGTCCAACTCTCACATCCATACATGACCACAGGAAAAACCACAGACTTGACTAGACGGACCTTTGTTGGCAAAGTAATGTCTCTGCTTTTTAATATTCTATCTACATTGGTCATAACTTTCCTTCCAAAGAGTAAGCGTCTTTTAATTTCATGGCTGCAATAAGCATCTGCAGTGATTTTCGAGCCCCGAAAAATAAAGTCTGACACTGTTTCAACTGTTTCCCCATCTATTTCCCATGAAGTGATGGGACCAGAAGCCATGATCTTAGTTTTCTGAATGTTGAGCT